>NC_045176.1:6810243-6969668 GCF_900700415.2 Clupea harengus
AGAGTGATTAAGAACATAAGCTTAGTGACAGGGCAACCACACAGGGGGCATAGAGACGCCTCTGTATGGGTTTTGCCATTTTGTGAAAGAAGACGCCATTTATTTCTGAGTGCCCCTGAACTATTCAGAATGAAAAAGCGGGCAATTCAGGCCCACGAGTTGTCATGGAGAACGAGCTCTTAAAACAAACACAATGGGTTTCTGACAGCGCACAGAACACTCAGTTCCTTCCGTGGAGCCGTTACTCCTGTGGTTACCCATGTGTGCAGAGGAAAAATACCGCACGGAGCACATCTGGTCTGATTCCTGGGGGCTGACCTGATTAAAAGTAATTCAACTAAGAGGTCACCCTTCCCTTCCAATCATCAGTGTTCCCCACCCTGCCACAGAGGGGCTGCTGTTTGGAGAAGCAGAAACCAAAACCCAGGCCTCGTGTGCCTTCACGTCCGAAACCATGTGCATGGAGGACGGCAGTCTGGCAACAGCATAGGGAGCTGTTTCCAACATCACCCAGAGAAAAAGTGCTTGAGACGATGTCAGACTTACCTATGAGGGTGTGGAAAATGATGGCTATGGTCCCGGCGGCAACCATACACAGGAGCGCCTTGGTGCGATCGCGCTTGCTGTTGACGAACACCAACCCCACGTTCTTGAAGTCGCTCATGGGCCCCGTGAAGAACTTCATTAGGGAGTAGGCCAGTCCGTAGCTGGCCAGCATCTCCACCGCATCTTCCTTGACTGCTGCGATGCCCCTGTTAAGAGCCTGAAAAGATATGTTTGCTTAGGGTACAAGGTCGTGGTTGTTTACACCATAATGTCCCAAGGGTTGATGTATATCTGCAACCTTTATAAGAGGAGCTAGACAATGTTGGACCTCCGGGCTGGGAAAAATATTACTTCAGGGCAAACACAGGGTGATGGTAATGAAACAATGAAACAAAATTGGATAGAAATGCTTACAACTGAGTACAGGTTGACATAAAGTGAGCTCCCAAACATATGTCCTCTGTGATGAAATAGATCTGAGTATGGTGAGTATTAAGAATCTTTCTTAGAGGCAAAGAAGATTTAGAATAGAATTAGCTTAATAAGCACACTCCAAAGTGACAGTAAAGATTGTTTTTTTTTTTGGTAATCCCCTTCTTTGTATGTGCATCTAAACAAAATCCCCATCGTGTCCCTGGGAGAATCCCACTGTCCTGTGACAATGGCGTTTTTGTTGTTTCATGACCTACCTGCTGTGTTTCACTTGACAATGCATGTCTTTCATGACATCTCTCGCTTCACAGGCCCCTAATCTCAATGCTAGTGTTGGCATCTCTAGCAGTGGTCTCAAATGATCAGTCCCTCCCTCACTTGCGCATGCATACTGAAGAATTCTGCTCTTTCTTGCTACCAAATGTATGTAGAGACACTGGATCCCCTACAAAAGGCTCTCTCCCAGCGCAGTACACAGAAGGCGTCTCAGCCAAAGCCATTTGCGTCAGAGGTACACAACATTTTGTAGAAGATGTTAAATTACTTCCAAGGACAATGACAATTTTGGGGAACTGCCATTAGGGAAGTCCTTCCAAGTTCAGCAAGAAATAAGGACTCCTTTCCATGACACAGAAGGAACAGGCTTTGGAAAGAGATACATAAAGCATGAAAAGTCCCCACTTTACATCTCACTGTCGCACTGCTGCTGGAAAGAGGTTATGACAGATGGAAAAAGCAAAATGCACCCCCTGCTCAAACAGGCACTTGCTGATATTTGGTCCTCTTGACCTTGGCTCTAAATGTCCACCTCATTGTCAACTGACTTCTCCTTCATCCTGGTATGAACAGTGCCTCTATTTATATTTCCGCTAGTCTGCATGTTTGCTTGCAAGAGTTAAAAATATTCATGGTTGCAATTACTGTCATATTTTTGGATGGGCCATGGGCCAAGGTTCTCTGTGTTTTATTGTATATAGTCATAGCATAGCATATAGCTGTACAGTTGCTGCATCTAATATATCAGGGGATGCTATCCATGGGTGATTTCACTCCATTTATTCTCCTGATAATTTCCAAATCTGATTTTAAGCTGACAGGTATGTACTGAGTACCTGAGTTGGGAGTGTGGGTGAAAACATTTATTTCATCAGCTGACAGGGAATCTCAGACATCATGTCAAGGCTGCAGTTTAGCGCTGACACTTCACTGCTCACACACAACACCAGAAATCCCAAAGACGGAGCATAATATGAGTATTCATATCACAACACTCCACGTTCAATTGTGTCACTGAGCCCCTGTTTCCACTGAATGACATGCACACACGTGCACATACACACAAGGACCATTCCTCAGTCATAAAAGGGAGCAGGTGGATCACATGCTCTCCCTACTGTTCGTGGTGGCTGCGGTTGCAGGTTGGTTAGAAGCTTAATGTTATTAACACTGGAAGGGTTGGAAAAACAAAACAACGGGCCAAGTAGTTAGTACCACAAAAAATATAGATTGAAATAACATCATAACGTGGAAAGAAATTATATGAAAAAAAAAAGTTAGCTTAGCTTACTTATTTTAGCACTCAGGAGCTTCGTGAGAACACTGTTCTAGACACCCAATGAAGCCGGGCTGGGGAACAAGGCAGTTAATCTCAACAGCCTTACAACAATGTGGGGAAAAGATAAACTGTGGCAGCTGGAAGTAACTGTGAGCTCGTTCCCTTGAGAGTTTTCTGCTCTCTATCTACCTCGTGGTATTAACCACATCACACGTGCTGGGCAGAATTCACTTATTCGTCAATTATTTATTGTCTTCCGCAACACTGACTGACTGACATGGTACTACTGACTTCTTTCCATAATCACTGAGGGGAAAGACCTGTTCACATGCTCAAAATAAATGTTCAAATTTCAGTTTTACAGGCAAATTATCATTACCTACATTTTCACTGTTTTAAATGCTCATGAAATTATTATGGTGAGTGAAGTCATGTGGCAATTTTAGACAAAGTAGGCTCATGACTGATTGGCAGGTTGTATTTCAGATGACTGTGGGTGTCGTGTTCATTTTTGGAATGCTAATGCCAGGTTCCTTACTTAAGTATGACGAATAGGTAATATCTGCGACCAAGTTATTCCATAGCAATGTCCTTTGTAAGAAGGTTGTACACATGCGATTTGATGCCTCTAATTAGTAATTTGCTTGATTTTGGAGTTACCTTGGGTGAATGTATGAAAATAATCTGAAAGACCATTTTAACCAGATAAAAAAAATCAACAGGGAAGTGTTAGCCTATCAAAGAGAGAAAGCGTTATTAAACAAGAACGCTCTGATGAAGCAGCCTAGGAAAATCTAACAACCGCAAAGCGACATGTTCTTTACTCAACTGATTTTCAAAGAATGGACTGGAAATGTAGTGATCCCAGACAAGACAGCTACATCGTGAATCTTCCTTGTGCCGTCCCGAAAGCACCTCACAAAAATATGTATGGAACGTTGTCAGATATCCATAAATTCATCGGTTTAGCTTTCATTGTGTCAGGGAAATAATGTGACCCTTGGTTTTATTTATTTCACACCAAATAACAACAGAACACATGACAACTTGCATTTCGGCCCTAAATCATTGTCTGACAACGACAACAAGGCCAGTTCACGGCGAGGTTACTACATGCATGGCTACAAAAAAAATCAGCCCATCCAAAACGGCACAATCACCTCGCTTAAAATGTTTGCCTCGCATTGTTCCCTCCCTGAATACAACTTGACACATGTTAGCAGATCCACTGTATGACCAGCTGTTGACGTCCACCCAGGTGATCACCTCATGTATGTTGTTTGTGATGCACTGGAGGGCCAAGCCGCTATTCTTCCCATTTGGGAGATCCGTTCTGCTACCAAAGTCACTCTTCTCCGTGTAGTGTGGCGATGGAGGGAAGGGGAATTACGTCAAGCATCATGGGAAGGCATAGCTGTTAACATGTAGCCTCTGTCACTAATTCTTCAGGGACATTTGACAAGATGCAATTGCTGCAGTAGGCTACACAAGCCAAATCAAATGCGTAGCCTATGCGATGCTGGGAGTGAACCTGCAATGGTCACCCGACCAAATATAAACTGTGCAGAAAATACATGATGTTCATAAGGATGGTTCATAACAATGTCATAAACAAAAAGCGTACCTGTTCGCCGAAGTCGATGGCAATGTTCGTGATTGCCAGTGGAACCAAAAACCGGATGAGAGGCCAGTAGTGTGTGAGAGCCGGAAATTTCACCATGGTTTCGCCGGGATGACAGCACTGCGAACATCTGCTGGTGGAAGCCGAGAGGATGAAAAACTGAGTCGCTGCGCGATGGTGCTATCGGTGTTTTCTAGCAGAAATCCAACGAGATCAGGTCCGTCCCTGCCCTCCTACACAACAACAGCATCAAAAACAATGATCTACTGCAGGGGAAAAGAGGAGGGTCACCAGAAATTTCTGCTGACGGCTTCTCCATTGTTCATCCATCGGCGGAGAGAAAAATAAATACATAAAATCGGGCTCTGAAGCCGCTGTGATTACGCGCAGGCGTTTCTCTCTCTCACGACAGATTAAGGGAGGATAATTCGCAGGCCGTGATCCGTCGGCTTGCTGCTATTCTGCAGTAGCTGGCCCCATGGTTAACTCTTCTTAAATGATCAACCTTCTCTGGAGTCGGCACATGAAAGCCACTCCTCTTCTGGACGTCACTAGCTGCGTATAGAAAAAGATACCCAGGTCAACAGAACACGGTACCTCTCACAAAACATGGCATCCGCGATGCACGGTAGGGGAATGCCACATAATTGTTCCATTCGTGGGACGAAATGTATTTGAGTCATTGTGGTTCTGGACTACAGAAATGTCAACGAGTGTGTGGTTTTCCAGGCCACCCTGGCACTATGGCCCTATACATCTGGAGCACCGCTCTGTTCCAAGTGGCCCACATGACCAAGAGCCGTATAATGTGATTCCTCAGGAATAGTATCTAAGGCAAGGGGCAAGTGATTCACACGAACTTTGAGCTCCTAATAAGCCTCTTGAATCACTCCTTCCCTCCACTAAGAACATATCATGTCTGTCCAGAAGCCACGAAACCATTGCAAGACTTAGCGATACAGTTGCAAACACACGATATTTAGAGTAATGATAAAATACCATATGAACAGTAACAGCACTGAAACAATATCAAGGGAAACAATGATATTAATCATTGATCATGATGATCATAATGTAATTCAGAACCTGCTCTCGCCTGCATTTCATATGGCTAGTACTCTATTCTATCTGCTGGCTAATTTTATAATTGTATTATTATATGGCAACTACAATACTAGCGTTCTGATCGGCTAATGCGTAGTCATGCCAGCCGCGTATTGCCCTCCTCACTGGTCAATACGGATCCGTATTGCCCTCTGACGACATTTTCAAAATTAGCGAAAGCTCACTATCCAGATCAAAATAAAAACATCTACAACCATGAGGAAATCCAGAAGAAGCGAAGATTTGTTATTGAAAGTGATGATGAAGACTAGAAACTATAGTTTGAATCACTTGTTTTGTTACCTTACTGTAAATTAAAGCAATTTTAGCTGAGCCATGTTGTCCATTTTCTATTTATCATTGTAACTTGAAGTTAGCAAGTAATTGGTTGAGAGCTGAACAAAACCACATGTTTTCAATTTACAATTACCATTTATTTTCATTTACAAAATGAAAGGAGCGAAAAATGCCATATAATAAACTTACTAACCTCAACCGTTCGGTCATGCCGGGAAATATCAAACTTTGGCCCTCATTTTTTATATTTCCCGGCATGACCTTATTATTATTGCCTATTTCTTAATTTATATTTGATTAAAACCATATCACTGTTACACCTGTTTTCATCCCAGAGCAGACACTCTGATTTTGGTTATCTTCAGTATAAAAGACTATCTACCCTGACAGAATTGGGATTAGGGTAGCCTTAGAAAACTTTTGTGTGATGGCAAAATAAACTTACATCCCGAAACTTTGTTCTGATTCATCAGCTTCCCCTTTTATAATCAGACGAACAATCTAATATTTGACATATAACTTTAAATATACATATCCACCCGGCCGACCTCAAGCAGATGGGTCCCCCCTTATGTGCCATAGTTCTGCTTAAGGTTCCTTCCTGACTATCAGGGAGTTTTTCCTTGCCCCTGCTGCCATTGTGCTTGCACTAAGGTGTTCCAGGCTCTGGGCTCTGTAAAGCACCTTGAGACAATTGTATTGTTATGGCGCTATATCAATACAATTTAATTGAATATAATCTACAGTCATCAGAAGGGTAATGGTTTTACCTTAAAAGTCTCAACCCCGGCTGAATCTCTTGATCTACGCAGGAACGCATATCTTCTATCTTTATCTTCCAAACCTCAAAAAGGCAGTACAACATCGACCCTGCCCAAATAGAGTGGGGGCAATGGGTTCATGATCTGTAATGGGTTTTCTGTGATACAAATGGGCCAACCCCATGGGATAAATACTAGAGTGAGATCTTTACAATCAAAACCTTACACAAACACACGGGTGACTGCACAGACTAAAACACACACACACATCATTTTTCAACAACTCCTGTTGTCATTACACCATATCCCACCCACCCATCAGGCTGAGGTTATAGACAATGTCATTACACCATACCCTGAACCCATCAGGCTGAGGTTATAGACAGTGTGGGAACTTGCACTTCAGCAGTTACATTCCGGCACTTCTTTTTCCTTTTTTCTAGGTCGTTGTTTTCTAATTCTCATGTAAAGTAGTATTTATTGTTACACCATGCTTTTTATTGCTCTTAGCTTGACTGTTCTCTCCCTTGTACGTCGCTTTGGACAAAAGCGTCTGCTAAATGACTAAATGTAAATGTAAATGGGATAATGTTCAGCTAAAAGGTATGTCGCAATCAGTGTTGGCATCCAGATTCGTTTTGACCTCAACGCTTAAAATTCATTGGCATTTCAATGCAGCTTTACAATTTCAAATTAACAGTGCCACAAAAGCAAAACCATAAGTTGAGGAATGGAACTGCAGGTGAGAATGACATGAGGGGGAAGTTGAAAGTTGTTTATGGAATTCGGTGGCTGAGCTCACTACGCAAAAACACTGACCAACAACAGCAAATAGGAAAAATGAAAACACAGGTTTTCATCTAAGAGGTAAACAAATTGATTTATTCTTATGACTCATTCATTCAAAGAAGTTCAGTTTCATGTCAGCAATGTCTCTATCAATACAGCCTACTCAATAAGAAATTTAAAAACAGATAAAAAAAAAAGAAGATAATAAAAGGATAAAAAATAATCTGTTTTGGAACAACAGAGGGGAGAAAACCTTAAAACTACAGCACAAAACATATGATTAAACAATCACCGCCTGAATGCTAATAATCAATTTATACAACCACATAATTAAAAAACAAAAACAAAACATTACATCTTACATACACACACCTATCCTAAAAAGAGCATTTGCATTGGATAATTGAATTCCACACTCTTGATTGTCAGAGTAGGGGCAAATATGCTGTAATAAATTAGACGTAGGTCCTCCCTGTCTGGTTAGGGGGTCCATGCATAGGTGTACTTCCTGAGGGCGGAAGCCACAAGGGCTTGCCTGAGGAGTTGGGCTTAGATGCTTTCTGCGTTCTGGGGACTGGAACATTGTAGTGCCTGTCGTCCTCCGTCAGCAGACAAAGGTGAGGCCAGTCCTCTTTGTGGTCATCAGGGTAGTAGGTGGCGAACTCTTCCGTGTCGGCCTTGTAGAGCCGGTAGACCTGAATGGTCTGCTGTAGGGAGTAGCCAAGGAGAAACATCTCCACCTGCAGTAAAGACAAAAGAAGTTGACATTTTTCTTAATGTCATCTACATCTATTTTGCTTAACTGTATATCAGTATATGCTGTTAAATATAAATATATTGTACAACTGTACAAATCATGCAAGTCAAAAACTTGGGTAAAGGTAATTCACAGCTCAAAATGGAATAAATAAATACATTGGCAGTAATGTTAATGACAGTTTATCCTCTTTCTACTGCCGTGCTGGCATTTCATTCTTCATTATACTATTTATTTTGAAGCATAATTGTTCAGTATGCCTAGGTCAAAAGCACCAGCTAGCTATCCTGCTTGTGCTAGACAGGGCACAGGGGTGCTCTGACCTGCTCTAGCCCTCCGCTGAAGCCCACATGCTGCAGGTGGTTGGTCAGAAGGCTTCTGGGGCAGCGGGAGGAGTCGCGGGCGAACAGCAGGCAACAGAACTCGGGCACGGCGTCCCCGCGCTCGCTGGCGCCGTGCAGCTGTGCGGCCGTCCGCAGCATGAGGAACTTGAGGGCCTCCAGGAGCCCGTACTCCTCCTCCCTACCCTGGAACACCTCCTGGCACAGAGCCTCCCTCTCCTCCGGCCCGCGGGCCTCCACCGCCTCCTGCCACTGCAGAGGGAGGAGACATGGATGATTATTATAGTGTTCATTTAGAACACTTCTAACAGAGGCAAAGCACAATCTAAGTACACAGGCATAATCGGAGGCTACTTAGGTGCAGTTACGTGCGTAAGCAGTAGTAAGCAGTATTTGTGAAATTCACTTCCATGCTGTGCATCAGTTATTTTATTCCATGAAAGAATGAGACTAGAGTAAAGATACGATGAGACAAAGATAAAAGCAATGACCCGTTTCTTCAGGAGCTTTAGATAGTGGCCCAGTTGTTCCACAGCTCCCCCGGTGCTGCTCCAGTTCTCAAAGGGAAACTTCCACTGATCTACCAGATCCTTCTCAGATGGAATCTCTGTTGGCCACTGCACAGAACCACAAAATGAAGCGGCGACCAGGTGAGTGACAGGTTATTCTGGGAAAGGCTTGATCAGTAAACTTAAAAGGTGGGATTCTGGAATTCACATGGACTTTTCTGACATGTCTGTCACAATATCAGTCCCAGCAGAGTAACCGTAGTGTTGGAATAAATGACTCCAGTGCAAACACTTGTCGCCAAGAATTAAATTCAAAAGAGGGAATGCTGTAATGTGAATGCTGTGAATCTAATGAAAAATAAATACAGCTTCTGTTTAAACACATAGGCACATTTCCATTGCAAATAATACACACCAGGCTGATATCATGGTTTTCTAACCAGGCTGGAAGTTGATTGGACTTAGTGAAGAGCTGAAAGAGGGTAGCCCTTAGTGCGCAGTAGTTATCCCCCCTCACCCTGCGCAGGCCGTCAAACTCGTGGGATATCTTCTCATAACCCTAACATTCAAAAGAGGAAGGCAAGATGTCGACACTGAAACATCTTCACAATCTTCAGAGTCATTAAGAGGTAGAGTCTGCAATTCTAATACAATACACTTTTGGTCAAATTCAGCAAATTGTTCTAATTCCTCTAACTGTCTGTTCCGTGTGTGCGTAAAAAAAAAAAACTCCGGTGTTCTTACACACAGAGTTTTTCAATTCCAGCCGATAAACACGTTGCTTCAGGAGGATGTCATTTGATTGGCTGTTGAGCTCAAATATCAACCTTTTGGAAGAATTGCGGACTGTACCTTTAACTACCAATATTTATACAGTGCCTCATGTGGGACACTGTTGCACTCATCTTCCACACTGCTGTACTTTGTTCCGCCAGTTTAAGCACACGTTTAAATACACTTGTAAACATGTGTCAAATAAAACACTTGAATGCTGAATCACTCTACTGCACACATACACAGCATAGGCCCCATGATCATGCAGCATATAAAAGGTCCATTTGAAAGTGTTCTTCAGCGGCAACATCCTCTTAGGACACTGACCTTTCTGATAAGGACACTTTTGCTGGTGTTTCCCCTCCACTCTCTTTGACTATAGGTCAGGAGGTCAACTGGCTCTTCCACACTGCACTGGTCCTCTGAAGCCACTGATGACAAGAAAAAAAATGACTTTTCACCACCTCAAAGTGAGAATACTACTGTTCAGTCATTTAGACTCTACTGTACTGTTACTGACTACTGTAAACCTAATACATTTGCTAAAAAAGGTTCAGTGAACTTATTTCTTGTGTTTGTGCTCGCCAGACACTGAACCCATGATTTCTGCTGTTATCATTTTATTATATTATACTGTTATTATCGTTTGTGGAACTTTAACAATGCTGAGGTACCAGCAACCCATCTGGAGTCATATGTGGAGGAAGTCTGAAAGGTGAGAGCGGGTGTGGCCTGAGGAAAATGTCTTCTTAAACAAACGTGCTGCTTCACTCACATGCTGACTGACTCCCAGGACACGTGCTGTCTTTTGCATGTCGTTCCTTCTCAATTTCTTCCTCTCCTCTATACAGGTCTTCTTCACTAGGAAAACAACATTAAAAAAAGAATCTTACCATCAATATTCTTGACAATCTTTAAGTAGCACATTTGTTTTGTCTTACACAAACAGTCAAGCACCCAATTGCGGGGAATTTTGGAATACCTGTGGTCCTCTTCTGGCATTATGGAGGTGACAGGAACCTTGTGTTCTTCTGAGCCTATTCGAACAGTGGCTTTGTCCTGAGATGTTGACAGCATTGCTGGGGTAGTTCTGTCCATGGTTCTCGCCAGTCTAGGCCGGTTTTCATCATTTGGTTCAGCAATCTGTTCACAGCTCCCTACAGCATTTCCCTCTTTCGGCTGTGAACAGTTCACGTGGGAGTCATCCCCAAATCTTAGACAATGGTTAAAAACAAAGAATTGAACTGTTACTCCGGAGAGAAAAAAGCAGTGTCACAGGTTAGACATTAATGCACTTTCACATGCCAAACACACAAAAGTAGGGTAGCCTACTTGTTTAGTGATAACGACTAATATAACATATACCGGTTACACTCTTGTATTTCAGCCCTTTTGGCTTGACAGTCAGAAGAGGAAGTAGAAGGCAGGCCTAATGTTAACTCTTGTAGGCGGTTATCTTGTTTGACAGAATCCCAATGACCATCTGGGTCCTCCTCCCCGGGATGAACCGGAGGCATAGTAGTCTTTACGGGCACGGGATGGACCTCATTCCTAAGGACGGCGCTGTAACTAGAGGAATTGAAACCATTCGTAATGCCAACTGGCCATCCACTACCACCCAACATCAAAAGTATAGGCTAACTTTAGCTCACTAGATGTATGCTGATTTTAACATTGGCTTGATAACGTACATTTGTAACACTTAGAGAAACACGCTGTTTACTATTTTAGGAAATAGTCTGCTACTGAGCGATGGCTACTGATACACTATCCATTATTTGTAGCATAAACATAGATGCTAGGTAGCTATCTAGCTACCTAGTTAGATCAAGCTAACTAGAAATATAACTGGGTAGGGGGAATTGAAGGGTTCGTCTTACCAGCCCTAGTTCTGACCGCTTGTCGTATGCATTTTCGTTATTTACACTGAAATAGTCGTGAAAAATAATGAAAGCATGACAGCTAATCCACCTACTACTAATCCTTTCACGATTTCAAACACTTCCTGGTGCAGACGGATTGTGGGAAATGTTGTTTACATAAGTCATTGAGTGAGCGAAATGCCTTTGGAGGACAGCATATTGGTCAGACGACAGATTGGACAAGGTATCAGTGGACATAGAACGTAAACCACTCAAAGATTGTTGAGGCACTTTAAGTGAGACAACCATTCTATTATTATTTACCTTTTTACTGATGTTCTTACTGAACCATTCCCAGACATTGCATTCCTCTTGTACCCCTCCACAGCCTCTTCCTGAGATACGCCATCACTTTTGGCGATAACCCCAGGGTTCTTCGCTTTTTCTTTCAGGAAACCTTCTCTGTTCACGAGGTTATTTTCAGATTGGCCTTTGCAGCAGTTGCCCATTTTCTGCCACCTGTTCCCTTTTGGCTACCAGAGAGACTTCACTCCATTTTCAGCCCACCTATGGTGATTACATGACCTTTCTGCTCTGATTGTTTCAGGGTCTATCTGAATGTGTGTATACCATGTATACTCCTCAGGCTCCCTGGAACAAGGCTCCTAAAATAGAATCTGACTGGAATAACCCCCTGTGATATCTGACCCCCATGCTCACAGTTGTGAGCGGGCCCTGGAGTAGCCAATACGATCCAGTAGGTGGCAGCAGCAGTCATCTCTTCAACCACAATTTATCACTTCAAAAGACTGAAAACATACTATTCCATTTTTTATTTGATTTAAATTGTTGCATATAGGCTTCTATTAAACCGTTTAAATGCAACTATATATATATATAGTTGCATTTAAACGGTTTATTTATATATATATCATAAAACCATATATATGCAACCATTGAAACGACAAGAATATTTGAAATTAATCACTAATTAATAAATATTTAATTAAAGACACAACATCTGACTCGTTTTTTTATCTGCTGTAGGAGTGCTGAGGCACTAGCAGCACTTGTACTAGGCGATAGGCAGCCAATCAGCATCTGCTGTGCTCGGGGGGGCCTAGGAGATCATCTTGTCCCTGGGCCTGTGCAAGACACACAGCGAACCTGGCTATTAGAATATTCACTACCAACCCCCTTACCTATTCAGCCTCACCCCAGTGACCTCCTGCCATAGTATTGATTTATTGATTAAATGTGGTTTAACAAAAGGGAAAAAATCAGTGATTACTTTGGTGTATAGAGTAACTTTGTTGGGTGCAGGGAAATCTTGTGCTGTTAGTCACAAGCATTTTTAACCACACACACTGAACCATTCTCAAACCTGTGAAGAAACTTAACTTGTATCTCTGCCATGCTTAAATATTACATTTATCTAGAAGGATTTGAAGTGAATATGCTGGAAAGAGAAAATGCCTAGAGTCAGTGGGCCCTGTGTTCAGCAATGTTGTAGTCCTCTCTCTTTCTAAGCCCTATAATGAACACAGGCTATTTAATCATGTGCTATGACCAATGTGTACAATACAACTATGGGCTTTTCCAGTGCAATCTCATAAAAGACAGGCTATCCACATCGATGAAGATCTGTAATTTAACGTTGACGCAGCCATGGAAATTCTTTCAGCAGAAAGCAGAGTTCCGCCCAAGCAGGTCGGATAGAACATATATATGCGTAGTCCTGCGTTCCTTGGTGAATTATTCAGATAAACTAATTCGTTAATAAACGACAACCGCTATTGGATTCAAGACTATTTTAATTGTGCTATGTAATTTGAGCTGTGGCTTTAAGTGCAAGGCTACACCTCCCCCTTCTGCTACAACTGTGAGCGGATCTGTTGGTGCTGAAGCGTCCCTTTCAGTTTCAGTACCAGCCATGGCCGAAATTAAAACGGGCATTTTCGCCAAAAACGTCCAGAAACGGCTCAGTCGGGCCCAGGAAAAGGTATGAAATTACAAATGTTTTCATGCATGATCACTAAACTAAATATTTTTGTCAGGATATGTTTGCCTTGGCTGTTGCAAGCTTTACGTTCGCAAAGGAGCTGTCCAGAAGATGCTCGGGCTAGGCTACTCGAGGCTGTAGGCAATCGGAAGAGTAGGTGCAGGGATGAGGCAATAACCTACCTTCATTGAGATATCATTCTACACCTATAGTGTTATTTCACTGTTGGTTTAATGCAGTTCCTCTGTAGGCGTCGATATTCTATTGCCACGACGAATTATAGCCGAATGCGTAAGGGTTTATTTGGTGACAACCTTAGCGTTAGGCTGCAATCTTACCCACCACTGCCATTTCGAAGTGACAGG
Organism: Clupea harengus; assembly: GCF_900700415.2. NCBI lineage: Eukaryota > Metazoa > Chordata > Actinopteri > Clupeiformes > Clupeidae > Clupea > Clupea harengus. Next base: position 6,823,959 of record NC_045176.1, read on the forward strand.
AGAATATAGCCAAGGCTACTTCGAGGCAATATATCCACTTAAAACCACAGTGGTGGACGAATATCACATAGCAAGGGTTGCGAAATTTCAAAGGATATTATAATTGAATAGCGGTTCCAACTTTACTTATGGTCAACATGCAGAGATTCAAGACACATTTCTATTACAGCTCCAAGACGAATGACTACAACGCGATTAACGAGTTAAATACCCTGCTTTGAAAATGATATGGTTGAGGTGTTGTTGTAATTTTCAGGCAGGCCAATTCTGTCTTACGCTCGGGGCATTTGACAGTTTTGCCAGGAACTTATATGAGGCAATAATTTCCCTGCAAGGTCAATGGAAGGGGGGGTGGGGGATGCCCTCTCTGCGGTATGAACGATAGCGGGGGTAGACTTCCGATGGGAGCCACGCTCATCCCTCAGAGTAGGCTAAACGCCTGAGTTAACCGATTTCGGTTGTAGGGATAATACTTTCGACAATCTCTTCTATTTAAAACCTTGGCCTATCAATAGGACGACCATTTCAGTCTCTAGTTAAGATGGGAAATGTGTATAAAACCGTTGTCATACAAAGCGTATCACTAAAAAAAAAAAAAAGACCGATTAGGCACAAGCCCATCATGCGTAGAGGGAACATATTCCTCTTTTATTAAAGCACTTCCTCCTAGCAGGAGCGGCATTGGCAGGTGTGTAGACCTATAGTTATAGGCTATATTGACTACATAGCAAAAACGTGCCATGAATGTTATGTAGAACCGGATGTCTTGAATATATACAATTATTTCACCAGTCTATTCCCATTGGTAAACACGGTGCGCATGGCGTTCCCGGGCGGCAGTAAGAGGATTGCTTTTCTTTTAATATCCAAGCTGTCGAACAGCCATAGTCGTCTAACGAAGCGAGAGTGAAGATCAGTGCTTGCTGTGACGTGTACTGTGTTTTTTGAACACCTGGTATAGCAGAGCTCACAGCCTGCCGAAAGGACATAGGCCTTTGAGGCCGATGTGTTGGTTATTGGGTATTGGTTGGCACGTCTTCGTGGAGACTTGACATATTACGTGTAAATATTTCAGAATGTTCTTATCCATGAGGTTTTGTGATTGCAGAAGGACTGCAAATGTATAAACTGCCTTCAGTATGGCAAGGGATATGCTGAGGTTGAGAGAGTCTGAGAGAGCTGTAGACCAGAATCAATCTATTACACAACAGCTATAACTGTTTGTCACTGGGTACAACACTGTACTTGTAATACTTGAAAGCATTGACATGTGGACATTTTCAGCAGATACATAACTAAAGAGATGTGGAATAGGTTCCTCTCATTTAATCAGATATCTGTTTTAATGGAGCACTTTGGGACATGCAGAAAGTGTGTTTATTAAACAGGTTAACCGACCTCAGTCATTGGCAGGTTGTTGTGTCTGGTAGAGAGTGACTGCAACATGAGCTCCTGGATCAGGATAGATCACACGGAGCCTGGAACGAGATCCTTTAGTTTAGGCCTCACTGCTCTGTAATGAAACCACATTTGCAACTCTTTTAGATGTACATTACATGGCAAACACATCATCAAAACTTGTGGTGTATTTACAGTTAGTACTTGCCTTGTAACATAATCTGCAGATGAAGAATGATGACGGGACCCATTCAATGACACGACACAAGGCAATTTAATTTGTTCAGCCACTGGTAGGCAGACAGTGTCTTTCAATTCAGATGAGTAGCATACATAATTAAACGGTCAGAGGGGGGAGGCCAACCTCAGTGATATAAGTTTTCTCTACCAATTCCCACTTTTTGAAATGAAAGAGGACACATCATTGTCATTTACTTACAGCAGGCGTTTATGACATACTTGTATATTTGGGTATATACGTAACAGGGAGTGGATTGTAGATTGAACCAGGTCTCGTTTTTCTTTTGTTTTTCTGTCTGTGTGTGTGTGTGAGAGGGTGGGTGGGTTGCCTTGCCAAGGTGCGTTAATATTTCATGGACTGGTTGCCTGAGCTGGATTGCATGTCCTAACTAGAAATTGTGCCCAGGTCTAATGTTATACCCATGGCCAAACCATCTCTGACAAGATTGGGTCATTTAGAAGATTAGACTGTTAGGCCTACTGATTGCTCAATTCATAGCCACCACAGATCAGGTGAGGGGTAATATTTCACAGCGACACTACAGACAGGAGCCAGAAGTCCAAGTCACAATATTGTTTCAGAATCTGATAAGAAGAGCATGCAATTATTAAATGGAGCAATTTGGACTTGGATGTGGCCCACAAGACCATGTAACATTAGACCTAATCTCAATGTTACCACTGGTGCTAATTGTACCACCGCAGCCTTTGAAAAAGCTAGATCTGCCTTAAGAAGGACACCTACACTATCACAAATTACCAAAATGTTAAGCTATAATTACAATCAGTCAAGTAGGCTAATGCAGAACTATGCCAAGTATCAGAATTAAGTCAAGTGTACTTGAAGGAAGCTGATGAAACATGTTACGCTACACTCATTGTTATGCCACCTATTTAGCAATCATGCTAACTCAAGCTTTTATATCATTCCCAAATGGTAAAATGGCAAATCATTTGATACCACCAGCTGAATGGACAGATAGCAAAGGCTGAGAATCATGTCACATGAAGCCCCCTGTCCCTTCAGATTGTCAATCACTTTCTACTTAAGAAATGTCAAAATAGAAAGATTGCTACAGTCCTTGAATGTATTTGAAAGGACTATTGTTACTTACTTATGTTCCAACAGAATGTTCCAGAAACCGTCCATTTCTGCATTCTTTTGGAAAAGTTATACATCACAACTTCAGTAGATTCCTCAATTCTCAATGATCTGGAGGTTAAGGTGCCACATATTGGATGATGCAATAATGTAATTTGTCTCTGTCTAAACGGAGCCTGGCAGCTGTTTTATGGGTCTGTAGTGTAGTGTGAAAATGTGTGCACACACAAACACATGTGCAACAGAGCCACTACAGACCACTGAGAAAAGAGACACGTCATAGAGTTTCAGCCATTCTTAGGTCCTCTGGCAGAGTTTTCAAGGCTGGAAGCATAGAAACGAATCGCTTCCTCTCCATGTCTCTTGGTCCTGGCTTTTGGAACTGTTGGAAGTGCCAGAACACCTCAGGGATTTTAAGACTGGTGTGATGGGCGCCCTCCGTCTAGTCTTGGTGAAGATTCGTGCTGCTGCATTCTCTATCATTTGTTGTTGACTAATAACTTTCTTTGGTAGACCAGACAAGAGAGCGTTACAGTAACTGTAGTGGATGCGTGGCTCTGATGAGTTAGCTAGCTACATGCTAACAGCTGCACAGGAATGCCTATGGGGAGCCGTTTCCTCTGTGTTTTAGCGTCTGCTGCTAGCCGTGTTGGCACTAAGCCTTTTAGATCAGACGTTTGTCCTGATGCGCCGTGTAGGTGTGGAAGCTCAGCTCTGAGGACATTCCACTCTGTTGCTGTAGGAATGCAATGACTCAGCAGCCGTCCTCAGCATGCCAGACTCAGTCAATGCCAGATCCAGCCAGGTGACATGGTCCTTTAACTAGGGACACAGCTATTGATGTTTCTGACATGTCAGTTATGAAACCCCTTTCATCTCAGCCAAAGGTCTTGCTGTTGTGGCATGTGGTTATGATCGACCATTTTCATGTGCTACTCTTGGCTGAAAAGTGGGCGATGTGATGTCATGTGATGTGAGTGATGTGTCATCATTTTGGCTATGGGCTGATGTGCTAGACTAGAATCTCTCTCTGCCTCTCTTTTCTCTGTTTCCCTCTATCTCCCTGCATACACTACACACACACTCACACGCTTGCTCACACCCTCAGTCTCTCTCTCTCTCTCTCTCTGGCTGTGTCTTGGTCTCTACGCTGTTCTGCTGTCATCTGCTCACACGAGAGCAGAGGGATGACACCATCAGACACGTAGCAGGATTGGTTGGCCCATGCTCATGGGTTTTAATGCAGCTTCACTCAGGATCTAGGCCTTCTCACTGTTATTGCATATGATATGTCTAAGCAGGGCTGTGGTACTTGGGTTGTTGCTCACAGTGTACAGTGTAAAATGGTTGTGCTAGTACGGCTAGAGTCCAGGGGAACTGCTCAGTTGAAATGACTTTATCATTATATCAGTGGCTAGGGACCTCATCATAGACTGTAGTCCATAGCAGTCTGGGGGCCCAGGTCGCCCCGTTGCTCTTGAGTGGGATTGGTGTGTGTTTATCTGCTTTTGAAGGGGAACCTTTAAGAGGATTTGTCCTCCTCTCTGTTGTCTATCCTCTTGCTTTGTTTTGTTTTTGTGCATGACAGCTTTTGCGTTTCATGTATTTCTAAATCACATTTTTTTTTCATATATATCACTTCTCCCAAACACCTAAGATGTAACCCATGGTTCCAATCGAAAAGAGGGTCTTTCATGTCATATCGCTCATAGAGGATTTTAGTTCTGTATGGGCTGTAGTGTGTGCTTACCCACCCATTCCATGTGATATGTGTCTTATTCCAGGTGCTGCAGAAGTTGGGGAAGGCTGATGAGACGAAAGATGAGCAGTTCGAACAGTGTGTTCAGAACTTCAAGAGACAGGAGGTAAGGCTACCTCAGCACACATTATAATAATTAGACAACACAAAATATAAAAAGGCATCACTTCATACGGTCAGGAAACATGGTGTCTGAAGGTATACAGGTGAAAAGACTGATTAAACACAAACAATCATGCCCCTAAATGGTGCCCTTTCATTGCATACACACATGTTCTGGTTAACAAATCAAGTCCTCAAAACAGACCTATATGTACTGATGTATGCAGAACCTAGTGTAACTTCAGATTCTGTGATAAGACCAGGCAGAACTGACAGTGCTGTCTAAGGGTGTTCAGTGAATGTTCTGGCTGTCCTGGATGTTATCTTGCCAGATAGATCATTGCCATTGCAGAAGTGCTGACTCGGCATCTGAGTCGCAATTTTAGAGTTAGAGATAACACATGTATGTTCTGACAACAATGCATGTGATATACAGTCAGCAAATCTTGTGTATTTATAGAGTCAGCACATCTAGTGTATATATACAGTCAGCATGTCTAGTGTATATACAGTCAGCAAATCTAGTGTATTTATACAGTCAGCATGTCTAGTGTATATACAGTCAACATGTCTAGTGTATATATACAGTCAGCTGGTCTAGTGTCTATTACAGTCAGCACGTCTAGTGTCTATATACAGTCAGCACATCTAGTGTCTATATACAGTCAGCACGTCTAGTGTATATATACAGTCAGCACGTCTAGTGTCTATATACAGTCAGCACGTCTAGTGTATATATACAGTCAGCACGTCTAGTGTATATACAGTCAGCATGTCTAGTGTAATTCCAGAAGCTCATGGTAAACCACTGCAAAATTCATAGATGAAACCCAAGGAGACCCCAGGCACACATTTTGACATGCTGCCTCTATCCCTATATTGACAAGAAGGAAACATGGCAAGCCAAACATGACAAGCACATCCAATATGTTTTGTAAACACCGGTACAGGTATGTGTAACCATACACATACAAGATGTTGGTAGGACTTGAATGTGTTTCTGGCGTGGTGCATCTAAATCAATAGATGATCAATAGAGCCGCTGAAATTATTCATATCGGGTCTTTGGGAAACGATAGTTAGAGGTTTGTGTGAATAGAAAGCAGAAAAATTGACTTTCTTGAAGTGCTGTGATTTTACTAGAGAAAACACGGCTGCCTAATCCCACCTCTCCACTTGCACCCTCTAATCCTGATTAAAGTGCCTCATGCCCCAGGGGGCCTGGACAAGCACGGAAACAGCCTCCTGGTTCTCTGTTCCTCTCTTCCCTTCCCTTCTCTTCTCTTCTCTTCTCTTCTTTTCTCTTCTCTTCTTTCCTCTTCTCTTCTCTTCTTTTTTCTCCTCTTCCCTTCACTTCTCTCCTCTTCTCTTTCCTTCTCTTCTCTTCTCTCCTTTCTCTTCTCTCCTCTCCTCTCCTCTCCTCTCCTCTCTTCTCCTCTCCTCTCCTCCCCTCTCCTCTCCTCTCCTCTCCTCTTCTCTTCTCTTCTCTTCTCTTCCCCTTTCCTTTCAACATTTTCCCAGAGATGCATTGTACTGTGTCCTTGATCTGTGCCTGCGTTGTTTTATGGAGCGCTTGACCGCAAGTGGTCCACAGTGTATCGCTCACATTTGTAGCAGTTGCTGTGAGATTCATGCCTGCTGCCAAGCGGTTTGACAGCAGACTTAACTAGACAGAGAGGGAATGTGCTGACTCAGAGTCTGACACTGCTGTACAGAGTTCCTAGCTTCCTAGTTCCCTGCATCTGACAAGCCCACATATAATGCATGTCCCTGTAAAACAGTACCCCAAAAAATCAGTATATCCCACGCCTGCGTTAAATGCTCTTCCAGAATATTTACCTCCACAATGTCTGATTCATTCACATTTACATCAGTCCCCTGGTCAGAAAAAGGGAGCGAAAAAAGAGAGTAAAAACACAGACTTTGCAGCTGTGCTAATTGTTGGTGGAAAACATGTTTGCTGGGCAATCCACTCAGATCACATCAAAGTCCAATTAACCCAATGTACACTGTACAGAAGGCTGTCACCAGGCAAAGCAGAGCTCATTGTTTCCAGGCTGTTGAACACGTGCTTTGTCAACGCACCTCGCTTCCTTGGTGCACTAACATGAGAGTCATGCAGTCAGTGCAACTGCGCCCAGAATATGTATGAGCTCTTGAGTTTGTAAACAAGGCACTGAAGGAAACCACTAATCTCATTTCAGGACCACGGACAGCACTGTGCACTGGTCCACACAGTTATTTCAACACAGATGTCAACACAAGTGTTGAGTGGAGACAGATGCACTTCTGTTTGTCTTTGCCCATAAATTGAGGGGCTGAATTATTGTTGAAAGTTTGTTTGTTTGAGAATTTATATTCAGTGAATGAGGCAGAGTGGAACTGATTTGTTTCAGCAAGGAAGTGTGTGTGACTATAAATCAGTCCACGCCATTGAAGTGTGTTTCTCAGCGTGTATGCTGTTCTGTGTGGATGCATGTGCAAGTAATTTTGTCTGAGAGGGGGATTGGGCACAAATGTGATGAGCATGTGTGTGTGTGTAGGGGTTGGGATGGAAGTGAGTGTGTGTATGTGTGTGTGTGTGCGTGTGCGTGTGTGTATGAGTGTGTGTGATTTCTCTGAGTTTGTTTTTGTTAATCCTACAGTTTGAGGGCTCCCGGTTGCAGAGGGAGATGAGGACCTATCTGGCAGCTGTAAAAGGTGAGTCATCAGAAAAAAGTTTCAGTGCATACACACATATGTGCACATACAGGTAGACAGACAGATACACACAGACACACACAAATGTGTGCACATACAGACAGACAGACAGATACACACAGACACACACACAGATGTGCACATACAGGCAGACGATAGACATACACAGACGCACACACATACAGTATCATGTGTATGATGGTTTGAAAGTGAGAAGGTATTGATTGTAATGACCCTCCTTGTTGTATGACCTATAGCTATGCAACAGGCCTCCATGAGTCTGACTGAGTCGCTTCATGAGGTCTATGAGCCAGACTGGCATGGGAGGGACGATGTCATGACCATCGGGAAGGTAAGGAGGACAGAGAACCATGGCATATTCCCCTGTGAGGTGTCATTTTAATGATGAAAATGTACTTATAAAGTTACTTTTTTAAGGTTGTGTGACATTTGTAGTGTTTAAAAGAGCTGGCAGTCATTTACAAGACCAGTACAATGATACAATCTATCACTTCTTGAGGTATGTTTTTTTTTTTATAGGTAACTAGTTATGGTACCATCCTCAAAGTCATGTTGATGGTGTATGGTCATGTGAAGGACAGATATACATGCCTGTTTTTCCGACTAGCCTTCCAGGCTATGCTGTGTAGTTCTGTTGTCCGGGTGAAACCTCGTGAAAATGTCAGAAAAGCTTTCACAGTACGACATCACCAACAATATCACTAAAAGACCCCAGTTAGCATGTTAGCAAGCCAACAGTGCCAACTGGGCTCTTGGTGGTGTTTGTAAGGTCTTTGCATGCTTAGTAGGTAGCTAGCGTAGCTACGCCAGTTTGTTAAAAATCGGTCACTCTGTTAAACAATCGATATGCTAAGTTTAATAATAGATTAACATGACAACGTGAACGTAGCCGATAACACACGCATGCCGCTATTATACCCCGTAACGATAGCTCACTAGCTTAGACCAAAACTCCACAGTGCTGCTTTAAAAAGCTGGTGGCTCATTTCCCTTTTCACATGAGAAAGCAGCTGCCAGATGACCATGCCTGAGTGAGGTGCATTTAGCATCAAACATAGTTGATAGTTGAGTTGTGTAGTAGAGTACCTCAAAAGCAAACAAGTGACAGACTCTCATTGTCCTGTCACTTATTTTGTCATGCCCTCTAGCAGCTTGACACATCCGTGCAAGTGTTACAAGGTACTGCAGTATTGGACGTGTCACTCAGTATGGTTTGACTCATCTGTTGTGACTGCAAGTTGAAAATAACACAGCCAGTGTTCAGGTAATGCAAGGCCCTTGTCTCAGGGGAAATAAGACATTCTTATGAGTGGCATGGATTCTTAGGAGTGGACCACTGACAGGTTCCCTTCTCTCCCTGTCAAAGATATCTGCTGAGGGTTAGTCAGTGTTAAAGGACTTTAGTGTTTGACATGCATTCATAGTTGCTATATTATCATACCACACTATTTCTAGATTTAGTCACTCTAAAAAGGTAATTAAATGACCAACTCGAACAATATTGTTATGAGTCATGTGTTTGTGTTCCTCTAATGATTACTGGGAGCTTCACTTCCTGTTAGAGCTTCATTTATTCACTATTAGCTCCTCCGTGGGCGAGCAAAACATATTTAGCATGTTCATCTGAGATGATACACACACACACACACACACACACACACACACACAGAGATACGCTTCCGTCAGCACACCTCAGAGCATATTTAAACTTGTTACAATTAATTTCATTTTCCTGACTCATGTAACCATTGGAGACGCAATGACAAAGAGGCAGAATAGGTGGCTTCATAATAGCACGTATAGAGAGAAGCACAGCAACGCTTCATAATAGCACATAGAGAGCAGCACAGTAACGCTTTGATATTTCTGGACGCATATAGCTGGAGAGCAGAAGTTTCCCGTTGTACAATAGGGTTGCATAATGTGATAAAATGAAAGTCTCAATGAGCAATGGAAAAATGATTGTCTTCATGAAAATGATGGTTTGCACATTGTCTTCCCTATTGTCTTATGCAGAACTGCGATGAGCTGTGGGAGGATTTCCATGAGAGACTAGTGGATTCCACAGTCAGTGCGCTGGAGAATTACCTCACACAGTTTCCAGATCTTAAGGTGCTGTTTTACAGGGTTACCCCGATTTGTCCATCTGAGGCATAAATGTATATTCTATTACACATGGAAATATTTATTTATATATATAAAAGTTACATTGAGTTTTATCTGCATCTATGATAATATTACTGGGGAAAGTACAGTTTGTTAAAAACTATCTGAGCGTTATCAAAGGTAACTTTTATTTTGTTTATTTATTTTATTTTGTTTATTTATTTTTATTTTTAATATTTAATGTAACTTTCTTCTACAGATACGTGTATCAAAGAGAGCTAGAAAGCTGATTGACTATGACAGTGCCAGGCACCATCTTGAGACCATGCAAGTAACCAACCAAAGTAACCAGAGGAAGATCCTTAAGGTACGATCAGACTGTAAACCTGTGCAGAAACTGTAGCTGTTACTGTGGAGTGAACCGTTTTCATGGCACATTCTCACATATCACTGGATTAGTGGTGTATTTGGATGTATTTCCATTAGGAGGAAATAAACTCAGACTCTTCTTGAAAAGTGGGGGGAACCTTTTTTTTGGCTAAAGCATGCCATCCTGCACCAGACCGTAGACCATTATGTTATTCTTTTCAGTAAATAGGGTACTGTGCTGAGCCAGGGAACAATATGTGCTGCCATTTAGAATGAATGAATGAATGACTGTGTCACCATATACTAGACATATAGATTAGCATCCTGTGTCGGGATCTACTCTGGCATGTACTCAGATATATAGTTGACCATGCGCTGACACATATAGTGTGTTGAGGTGTACAGTGTGTATATTGAAATAAAGGGGGATCCGTGTTAAGATATATATGGATGGTCTGTGCCCTGTCAACCAGGCGGAGGACGACTTGAAAAAGGCACAGAAGGTGTTTGATGATCTCAATGTCGGCCTGCAAGATGAGCTCCCAACTCTCTGGGACAGGTAAGCGATCCCCTTGCCCTCTGGGTTCAACTCGATTAATAAAGCATTAGCCTAAAAAAGGACTGTGGTTAGACAGCCACACAAGCGCTGTGTCAAACTAGCGTTGTTAAATGGAAATGAAGGCCGCACCCCAGGCTGCTTTTCCATTATAGAGTTATGGTACTCAATAAATTCATTTGGGCGGAGATACAAATATGTAATGTGTTCTCGCTCTCTCTCTAACACACACAAACTCTCTCTCTCTCTCACACACACACTCTCTCTCTCTGTCTCTCTCACACACACACACACACACACTCTCTCTCTCTCTCTCTCACACACACTCTCTCTCTCACACACACACACACACACACACACACTATCTCTCTCTCTCTCACACACACACACACACACACACACACACACACACACTCTGTCTTTCTCTCTATCTCTCTCTCTCACACACACGGTGGCGTATAAGGGCTGTTGGAGGTAAAAACAATATATATTGCAGAGCTGGGGGAGAGGGCTAATATTCTGAGAAGAAATTGAGAGTTCCCAAGATTAAAGTCGTAAATTTACCAGAAAAAAACTCAGATGTTCTCTGGGATTACAAAATCAAATATTTACGACGAAATAACTAAAATATTCCATCGGTGGCTGATGCTCAATGGCAATATTTGCACCACCAACCAGTAGTTATAGTATGAGTACGTTCAGGGGCATATTTTCGCAAATAATGTGTTTCTCGTAAATATTCTCGTAAATATACTACATGTTTTTTTTTAATTTTTTTATTATGACTTTCAAATCTCAGAGAATATCAGAGTTTTTTGTCTTGTAAATATGTGACTTTAATCTTGGAAATTCAGATTTTTTTCTCTGAATATTGTCCCCCTCCCTTGTCCCTTATACACTGTCATACAGACAGAGAGAAAGCGAGAGAGAGAGAGAGAGAGAGAGAGAGAGAGCGAGAGAGAGAGAGAGAGAGAGAGAGAGAGAGAGAGAGAGAGAGATGTACGTGGAGAGAGTGCTCCATCATTCCCTTGATGTTGATTGCTGTTCCTAGGTGTACTTGCATGTGTGGAAATGACCCAGTGCTTTGGTCAGCACCTGAGGCAGGGCGTATGCGACAGCACTCTGCCATGCAGCTCACAGTGTGTCGTGTGCAGTGTGCTGAGCCAAGCTCGCCTGCCAGCCTGCCTGCCCACACGCCCCCTCTGCCTGCCCCCCCATCTGCCTGCCTGCCCGCACGTCCCCTCTTCCTGCTCCCTCTGCCTGCCTGCCCGTACGCCCCCTCTGCCTACCCCCTCTGCCTGCCTGCCCGTACGCCCCCTCTGCCTGCTCCCTCTGCCTGCCTGCCCGTACGCCCACTCTGCCTGCTTGAGCGGAGGGGAAGCGTAGCCTGATTGTATAATCTGTCCAATCGGAAGCTTGCTCTTAGTGCCAGGCCCTCCAGCCCAGCTCAGCACAGCTGGGAGAAGATGATGGCGGGAGTTTATTTATATCCTCCTGCTTCCTCCCCTCACTACGCTTCTCTCCGTCATCCTCACAAGACTATCATGTTCAGGATGCTGACACACGTCGGGGAGGCGCCCTTAACAAGCCCAGCTGATAGGAAATGCTTTTTCACAATGGGTTGCAGGCGTAATTATATGAAATTACATGTAACCATGTTTAGAAAGAGGCAGATTTTATGTATTATTGTATTTTCAGTATTTAGATTTAATGTTTCTTACACAATTTCTGTGTCATTTCTGCCCTGTGGTTCAGTGTGAGGGAAGAAAGTGATTTTCACAGCACCTGTCATTCAACAGCTGAGGTATTTGTTCAAACATTCGAAAGACAAGAAACATATTTATCCTCATCTTTGTGTTTTTTGTTTTTCTCCCCTGCAGCCGAGTTGGATTCTATGTGAATACATTCAAGAGCGTCACCAGCTTGGAGGCCAAGTTCCATAGAGAAATATCTGTGGTATGTTGCTCTCACTGTTCTTCACATCACACTCCTCTGACGGTTTCTGAAAGGTTTGTGGTTTCGGACCCTCATCATGAGCTACGGGTACAATAGTCAGCAGAGCACAAGAAAAGAGTGACGGGTGAAAAAGATAGGCAGATAGAAAATCAGATAGGCAGATGACATTGCAGCGTGCTGTATTGAATTGACATTTGTTTGTCTTGTTTTTGACACGGCTTGGCTTTGACCTTATCTTCCTGCCCTGACAACGTGACAACCCCAAATCAATCTGAATATGCCAGATTGCATAGTAGGCCGTGTGAGCCCACATTAGTGCAGCTGTGTGTTGAGTGGTACACTTTCACATGCTACTGCTGAATGCTGCTCTGCATGAGAGCGTTTGCTGGCCTTAACGTTATTGCGGCGTGCTGCCGTCACACCAACGTTCTTAGAAGATGCCTTCACTGGAAGGTCATGTCTTATCTGACACCTGAGGCAACAAGGCAGCAACCTTTTGTTTTTATACGCACCCATTCACTCTTTAGGGTACAGCATCTTCGTAACCTCCTGAGAACCAACCCATAGACGAGTCCTCTGTAGTTGACATTTGATTTTCATACCCTCTTACTCTTTTGAGCTATTCTGTTAATTATTCTTTGTTCCCAGGAGGATATAGTAGGTGCACAGTTGCAGGACCTTCGATGTACAGATTCCATATGGCAAGAGCCTATATTCACGTTATGTTCACTACAGCCTTGTGGTTCTGTATGTATTGCGTGTAGAAGCACCAGAGTGATATATAGCTTTAAACTCATGAGAGTATCCAGTAATACCATTCCAGGCAGCATTGGCTATAGTGTAAGAATGGGCATGTGCCCGGCAGGGGAGTTTTAACTGACATATTCTGCAGGGTAATGCTAGGATGCTGCAGACTGTCAGTGGGGAATGGTATGTATTTATGTCAGCCCCTCGAGGCCCACGGGGCAGCATTTAATTTCACTCGCTCAGTCAGCGGCAGCAAGAGTCTTTTGAAGAGCTTTCCTGCCCTCCCCACCACATCAGCCTGCCACTCGGGCCTTTAGTGAAGCCTTCTCCCTTCAAAGGGTCGGAAATTAAATGAAATAGGCCTTCGAGAGATCTGCATTTTTGTTACACTATTCATTTGTGTGTAGACATTGTGTGTAATGTGTGTAGTGTGTGTAGTGTGTGTGTGTGTGTGTGTTTGTGTGTGTGTGATATCCGCACACATGTGGCTCCGTGTTTGTGCTTGGAGGCACATCTGCGTGCCTTTTGCACACACTCTACTGCCCACCCAAGCCAGCCTTTGTGTGCTCTGTGTGTTATTCCGGGGAGCAGCGGCCTCAGCGGCCCCCGCTCAGATCTCCTGGCCGATGATAACATTCAGTGTGGTGTTGTTGCCTGTTCATCCTCTTACCTGACTGAATGGGGACATGTTAGACATCAGTCATCCATGGCCATGTTTGACTGTCTCAGGGTGACTGAGGTGAGCACTCTGAGTCGGTCGTGGTTTAACACAAAAGCTCTCCTCTCAGAGGCCCTCTACTGGACCTGTGGGGCACTGCAGGCCCAGGCATGAAGATATGATGGGGGATACTGTGGTTTACCCAGGCTTATGATGATCATAGTTCATGTTTTTTATATTAATGTCAGTGCTCCGACACCATTGCCTACACTGGGGTGAGACCATGCTACCGCTGTCATTGTTATTATGTTACTAAATTCTAAACTGAATGACAAGTCCAGATAATATGTCTTCACTTTTGACGTGTTTCCTACTTCATTCCTCTCTGTCTTTCTGTCTTTCTGTCTTTCTTTCTTTCTATTTTTTCTCTTTTCTCTCTCTCTCTCTCTTTCTCTCTTTCCCAGCTATGCCACAAGCTGTACGAGGTGATGAACAAACTGGCTGAGCAACATTCTGACAAAATGTTCACAATCCAGGGAGCTCCCAGGTTAGCTCTCTCCATTTGCACTCTCTTGTAATACTGATGATGATGTTAAAACATACGCTCAAGAACATCACTCATTTTATATACAGCACCTCATGCTACAGTGCTCTTTGTATATGTTTGCCCAGTCCTAAAAACCGACTTAAACATGTATTTAATCACATTGCTTCATTGCCTATATGACAGATTTAAGCGGTAAGTGACGTGTAGATGCTCAGATAGTAGTTGGCTGACACTAATTTCCCCTCTGTTAACCTTTGGAGATTAGTATATTAGGCCAGTATATTAGTGTATTAGGCCAGTATATTAGTATATTGTTGTTGTTCGCCTTTTCACTCCATAGTGGAGCATAGGCCATCGAAAACGAGTTTCCACCAGATTTGGTATCCACTTGTTCTCGATGTTTCAGTAATCCAGTAGTATCCACTGTGCGAGGGATTGGCCCACCCAGCTTCAGTTTACAGCACCTGGTCTTCCCAGTTGGTGTCCCAATATTAGTATATTAGGCCAGTATGTTAGATCTGCTATAGTGTGCTCTGAGCTTTACTGAGCCAGCACTGAGCACAAACATAGACTCTCCTCTCCACTGTAGAAAGAAACCCTCTCAGAATGATTGAGCTCCCTTAGATGGCCTTTCCTTTAAATGTTGCCCTCCAAACAGGTGTTTAAATGTTGCCCTCCAAACAGGTGTTTAAATGTTGCCCTCCAAACAGGTGTTTTCGTATTGCACACGTTGTACGTTATATCGGCACACATTTACATTGATGAGAGGCATTGGTGGCATGTGACAGAAGGCTAATGCTTGGTCCCTGATGCGCTGTGATGCAGTGACTCGGGTCCGCTGCGGCTGGCCCGTACCCCGACACCTCCGGACGACTCGGATCCAGACAGTCCTGACGCCACCCCCAACCACATGCTGAGGCTGGCCTCCCCCGGCCCACCCAGGCCCAAATCACCCTCCATGGTACACCACCTCACCTCACCTCACCTCACCTCGCAACACATTACACTCACGCAAAATGGGCCTCTTTCTTTCTTTCACAGCCTTTCCTTTGTCTTCCCCCCGGCCCTTGTCTCTCTATCTTTGTTTCTTTGTCTTCTTTGGCCATCTGCCCCACATACACACATGCTCTCGAAGTTCACGTTTTACACGTTTTATTTACCTTCTCTCTCTCTCTCTCTCTCTCTCTCACACATAGGCACACATAAACACAAAAGCAAATACAATTTTTTTTGTCTATACGTATAATCAAGCACACTCGTCCATAAACATTTGGTTGAGATTTGGCGATGTCATGGTTTATTTAACATCAAAGTGGGAACATGCTGTTATGTGACTGCACAATGTCGTTCTGAGACAAACACTTTGAATACGAATCTAGACTATTCTCATTCGTAGTTCCACGTTGGTGGAACGAGCTGCCTAGCACTACCAGAGCAGGGGCGGCCCTCTCTACCTTTAGGAAGCTCTTCAGAGAGCACCTCCCTTCCTAACTTGCACTTCTACTAGTACTTAACTTGCACTTACAGTAGTTACATTCCTGCACTTTTTTCTATTTCTTATGTAAAATAGTATTTAGTGTTACACTAGGTCTCTATTGCTCGTAGCTTGATTGTTCTCTCCCTTTGGATGAAAGCGTCTGCTAAAGGACTAAATGTAAATGTAAACAAATGGACTGAAGTGCATCTGATGTTGATCCACACTTGCTTTGTTTTCCTCTGCACGTGACAGAGTGAAGATGTAAGTATTTGTCTAGTGGCCCAGTGTATAGTCTGTACCCTGTAGCATGTCCAGAATGACCAGTATGACCCAGCCACCCAAGTCCCTCTCCAAATGTCCTCTGGTTTCTGTATTTATGTCTCAAGTATTTGCTGGTTGATCTCAAATGCCTGACAGTTTTTAGATTCCTTAGTATGTGACAGCCTGACCACGTAGTGTTTGTCTGTGTGAAGTGTGTGCGTGTGT
Organism: Clupea harengus; assembly: GCF_900700415.2. NCBI lineage: Eukaryota > Metazoa > Chordata > Actinopteri > Clupeiformes > Clupeidae > Clupea > Clupea harengus. The sequence continues at coordinate 6,840,183 of NC_045176.1, forward strand.
GTGTGTGTGTGTGTGTGTGTGTGTGTGTGTGTGTGTGCGTGTGTATATGTGTGTGTGTGTGTGTGTCTGTGTGTGTGCACGTGTATTTATGGATATTTGTGTGTGTGTGTATGTGTATACGTGTATTTGTACGTGTATACGTGTATTTATGGATATTCGTGTGTGTGCGTGTGTGTGTGTGTGTGGACATGTATTTATGGATATTCGTGTGTCTGTGTGTGTGTGTGTGTGTGTGTGTGTGTTTTGTGTTTGTGTGTGACCGTTTACCATGCCTCTCCTCCAGCAAAAGAAAGGACCTCCGAGGCCACCAAAGGCCACTCCCACTAAGGAACTAATGCAGGAGCAGATTATCGACCTGTTTGGCGGCTCCTTCCCTATGGCCTCGTCCTCCTCACAGGTCAGCCACCACACAGCCACCACACTGCCACCACACAGCATTCTCACACAGCCACCACACAGCCTTCTCACACAGCTACCACACAGCCTTCTCACACAGCCACCACACAGCCACCACACAGCCTTCTCACACAGCCACCACACAGCCTTCTCACACGGCCACCACACAGCCACCACACAGCCTTCTCACACAGCCTTCTCACACGGCCACCACACAGCCACCACACAGCCTTCTCACACAGCCACCACACTGCCACCACATAGCCATCTCACACAGCCTTCTCCCACAGCCTTCTCACACAGCCACCACACAGCCACCACACAGCCACCACACAGCCTTCTCACACAGCCTTCTCACACAGCCACCACACAGCCTTCTCACACAGCCACCACACAGCCACCACACAGCCTTCTCACACAGCCACCACACTGCCACCACACAGCCACCACATAGCCATCTCACACAGCCACCACACAGCCACCACACAGCCTTCTCACACAGCCTTCTCACACAGCCTTCTCACACAGCCACCGCACAGCCTTCTCACACAGCCTTCTCACACAGCCTTCTCACACAGCCTTCTCACACAGCCACCACACTGCCACCACACAGCCACCACACAGCCACCACACAGCCTTCTCACACAGCCTTCTCACACAGCCTTCCCACACAGCCTTCTCACACAGCCACCACACAGCCACCACACAGCCTTCTCACACAGCCACCACACAGCCTTCTCACACAGCCACCACACTGCCACCACACAGCCACCACACAGCCTTCTCACACAGCCTTCTCACACAGCCACCACACAGCCTTCTCACACAGCCTTCTCACACAGCCACATGTATATAGACATGCCCATCTGGAGAGAACCGTTGTGAAATGTGCTCTACATGCGGCTGGGAAGGATAGCAGCAGTAATTGCATTTGACAGTTTTTAAACCAACCCTAAAGGTTGGGCTCAAACTACAGAGGCACAAACTACAAACTACAGTGTTGTAGCCTTGCTGGCATTCATTTCTGATGCACTTTCAACAAGTTGTCTTTGGATAGAGTGAATAGATTCCCATATAGATGCTGTACTACACAACCCCTTTCATGAACCCCAGTTATGTGGTGTGTTATGCTGTCTGACCTCATGCTCCTGTGTGCTTCTCGAATTGCTGTTTGTTGAAGTACATTTTCTGTGTGTCCATCAGCCCAACGAAGGACCTGTGGAGTCTCTCCTGGACCTGGACTTCGATCCGTTCCCCTCCTCCACTCCTATTGGCCAGTCCCAGTCTCCCATGCCTCAGGTGTGGACCCTTGTGTTCTCGTCTGAAGTGCTGCACCTCCAGGCCTCACCTGGCCTCATGTAGCTAATGAAACGCCTCTCTTCTGACTTCCATATTGAGTTAGCCGGACAAAATGAATGCTCTTTTAGAGCTTTATATCCCAGCAGGCTAAATGTGAGTGAGTTTAGGGTGCGATGATTGAGTGAGTGGGTCAGCATAATCAAATGACTCTCTCTCTCTCTGCCCTTTCTCTTCTTCCAGACATTACCCTGGGATATGTGGACGGTGAGAAGCTCTCTGCTACCTCTTTTACTTATATTTCAAATTCTGTTTATCTGTAAGGGATTCCGCAGGCTTAGATACAATTCAAGCGAGCGCAGCCAAGAATCAGATGCATGTAAAGTAGTAGAGGGTCAGTGGGATTTGTCAGCACTGCTTGACTCGTGGTCTTTTTTGCTCGTTTGCAGGAAGAGGTTCCAGCGGCACAGCCTGTGAGTACTGACTGCTGAGCGGTGACCTCCTGAGAAACCCCAAACACTCACACACACACACTGTGTCTGCCCACAAGCGCCCGCTTTGAGAGCCTGCTTTATTTAAGAACACACACAATGAGATGAAGAATCTTCATTCTTTTCCTTCTCTGTCATTACATGTCACTCTCTCATGAGCCTTTCACAGAGGTTGTGAAGTGGGCAAATTAGAACCTTAATGGAACATGCATGTGATTTTATCCTATTTATAACGGTGTGTTTAAACTTGATGTAGCAGTCCATAGTGGTCAGGTAAACATTACAGTATGTATTGACTGTATGTACTTTAAATGTGCTGTACATTAAATGTGTGTTATAAGTAATCTGATTGATTTTTTGAGACTGCACCATCTCTTCCTGTTTAAACTCTCTGCTCTCTTCCCCTTCTCCTCTTTCTCCTCCTCCTCCTCCTCATCCGCCCGCAGCAGGTGGACTCAGGGTCGTGGGCCAGTGGAGCGCCGTCACAGGGGGAGGGGGAGCGCGAGGCTAGCGTGGATGCTAACCCCTCGTTCTCCGCCTTCCCCGCCTTCCCTGACCAGGGTGGCGACACGGGCTTCACCGTCGACTGGAGCGCCAACTTCAGCGCGCCGGCCCCCGTAACAGAAGGCGCCGCCGCGGCTGACGCCTCAGTCGATGCCTCAGCTGACGCCGGAGCAGACGCCTCAGCAGACGCCTCAGTAGACGCCTCAGCCGACGCCTCAGCCTTTGCCTCCACCTCCGCCGACGCCGCCGCCGATGCCGCCCCTGCGTCCGACGGATGGCCTCCTAGCAGCGGCTGGGCCACGGAGGCGACGCAGCCCCAGGTGGAGACGGTAGGAGACGAGGTTAGAGACCAGGGCCCGAGCGAGCAAACCCCCGAGCCCAACCCACAGCGTGACCCCTGTGATGTGGTGCGGGGCCAGGCCGAGCAGGAGCAGGAGCAGGAGCAGGTCCAGGAGCAGGAGCAGGAGCAGGAGCTGGGACAGGGCCAAGAGGGCACGGGGACGGGCTGGGCCCCAGAGCAGGCAGGGTGGGGCTGGGGGGAGGGGGAGGGGCAGCAGGAGGCAGCGGAGGGAGTGGTAGAGGAGTTAGAGGGGGAGGCGCCCGTGCCGGGGATCGTGTTGATCGACGAGTTCGGTCAGGAGGTCCAGGGCGGCACGAAGGGGGGCCTGGGGAGCCAGGCCGCGGTGGAAGGCTCTGGGTCGGAGTACGAGACAGCGGAGGAGTGGGGAGAAGCTCCCGGTCGCAACGGAGGCTGGGTGAGCGCTGACAACGAGCTAGCAGCCACAGAGGAGCAGGGAGCCGCCGCGGAGCCGATGGCAAATCAGGGCGCTGCCGACAGCGGCACGAACCAGGGGGGCTTCGCAGATTGGGGTGCGGGTGACGCTGCCTCTCCATTTCCGGAGCAAGTGCCGGCGGCTGACACAAGCTTTGGTGGTGAGGGGTTTGCAGTGCAGTGGGACCAACCAGCAGCCACGGAGCTGATGCCTGAAGAGCCCACCGGCGTGTCGGTGCCTGCCGAGCAAAGTGCACCAGAACCCCCCCTGTCAGCACCAGAGCCTGCCCTGGACATCACTGAGCCCGCACAGGGTTCAGATCCATTTGGAACCACCGAGGACCCTTTTGGCGCCGAGAATGACCCGTTCGGCACGGAGAAAGACCCGTTCGCTACCTCAGAGGATCCTTTTGGGACCTCCGAGACAGACCCGTTCGGAACCTCCGACAAAGACCCGTTCGCCAACGCGGAGCAGGACCTGTTCGCTAACCAGGGAGCTGACGTCTTTGCCTCGCAGGCGCCGGCCGACGCAGTAGGATTCGCCTCCGACCCGTTTGGAGAGAGCTCTGGGCAGGACAGCTCAGCCAACGGCGGATGGGCTGCCGACCCGTTTGCCACCAACACCACCCAGGGCTGGCCCGGAGGCTGGGAGTCCACCGGCGGGGAGGAAGGAAAGGATTCCTCCCAGTGGCCCGCCTTCCCCGACCCCAGCGCCGCAGCGGCCCCAGAGGCCGACTCCGCTAGCAAGGGTTCCTGGCAGGAGGTGAGTGACAGCAGCGGCTTCTTCTCCTCTGACGGCCAGGGCGACTCCACGGCAGGCTGGGGAGGCGACGCCAGCGGTGTCGGTGGCGGCGGTGGTGGTGGTGGCGGAGGCGGGAGCCAGCCGCCAGACTTTTTCGCCGCCTTCCCCAGTCCGACCGAGCCGCCGGGTAGCAGAGCCCCTGCGCCCAGGGAGCCGGAGAACTCAGATCTGTCTGAAGACGAGGTTGCGAACCGGAGATACGGAAAGTTGTACCAAGAAATAGATACAGAGAAAGACGAGGTACCTGACTTCCTCACCCCATGTGTAGCGTAGTGTAGAGTAGATTTCAGCGAGAGAACCCCCCTCTTTCCCCGCCCGCAGACGAGGCACCAGCCCCCCCCCTGCCTCCCCACTACGACCTCCCCACTACGACCCCCCCTCTCTGGATCCCCCCGGACCCCACCTACAGTCCACAGTTCCCGGCCCTCACTCCTCTGCTTGCTTGTCTGCTCGTGTTGTTGTTTTTTTAAGTCTGTTTTATTTTCATTACTAACGTTTGAAGAAATTGCATTTCTACTTTTTTTATCTTACAATTTGACGTAATATATTCCAAGCGGGTCCAAAGTCTAATTGTTTCTCTGTGATTCGGTTTAGGTGTCCAACAATGCTTTTAATGGATTTCCTCAGGTAAATAAGAATCTTTGACAATCTTAATTTGATGTCCTTGAGTGCCAGTAAGATGATGTGTTCTATGTTACACAAGTGTGAAACCTTGGCACATTCCTCATATTCGCTCAGAGAAAGGCTTCAGTTTGCTACAGTTCGTATCACGCTGTCATTTCTAAGAAAGAATCAGAAGATTCTAGGTTATATAACTAATAGGGTCAGTGACCTCAAGCAGGTTGATCTGGATCTGGATCCCTGCCAGTTTGTGTAGTAGTGAGATAAAAAGGGGCGACAGTGGTACAGGAGGTAGAGAAGTCGTTTAGTAATCAGAAGGTTGCTAGTTCGATTCCCTGTCGAAGCGTCCTTGAGCAAGACACTGAACCCCTAATTGCTCCTGATGTGCAGTGTGTGCCATCAGTGTAAATGTAAAATGTGTATGTAAGTCGCTTTGGATAAAAGCGTCTGCCAAATGACTAAATGTAAATGTAATAATGCACTTCAACCTGGGACAGAAATGCTTACTGAATGTCAACATACTGTATCTACTAAGGCCAGAATGTTCCTTACTAACATCTTTCCCTGAATGATTCATCGAAACCAAAACCAAAACCATCCCTCCAATACTAACTGCATGTTTGTTTTGAATGTGTCATCTCTTTATTAATGAATGTGTCATCTCTTTAATGAATGTGACGACACTGACCCTCTCCCATTCCTCCTCCCTCCTCTGAAGACGGATGCCTCTGCCTCTGCCCCTGCCTTTGCTGCAGACTTTGATAAAATGGTGAGTAAACAGGTAATGATTTAGTCCTCTTCCTGAGATTGCACCTAGTAAGCATAATCCGTTTAGCTTGTGAGCTAATTCCGTGTTGATGAATGCTTGTTTGAAATGCTGATGACGTGAGTTTTTTTTTTGCTTTTGTTCCTGATCAGTGTGAATTCAATGTAATCGTCACTGTTGTTGCTTCTTTATATTTAATACATATTTTCTGCTGACAGTATTTGTGCTCATGTTTTATATACGTATATATGTCTTTATATCATACAATGTTCCTGACCAGATCATTTCATATGCTGTCATTATATTGGCTAAATTATTTCAACACACATTGTCCTGCCTTGCCTGCAAATATGAAAACAAATTATGCCCATGTCCTGCATTTGGCCTGGGTAGGTAATGTTTAAACAGTGTGTTGTTTTCTGTTTGAATGGTTGCAGTATATCAGTAATTGTTTGTGTAGGCTGAAAGGGGTTGCTCTTAGCTACAAAGAGCCACTGTTGCTGTTGCACTCACGTCAGTACGTGTGCGTCAGTAACTGTGTGTGGTGGGGAGGTACTGACGCTCTGTGCGTCAGTAACTGTGTGTGGTGGGGAGGTACTGACGCTCTGTGCGTCAGTAACTGTGTGTGGTGGGGAGGTACTGACGCTCTGTGTGTCTATAACTGTGTGTGGTGGGGAGGTACTGACGCTCTGTGTGTCTATAACTGTGTGTGGTGGGGAGGTACTGACGCTCTGTGTGTCTATAACTGTGTGTGGTGGGGAGGTACTGACGCTATGTGTGTCAGTAACTGTGTGTGGTGGGGAGGTACTGACGCTATGTGTGTCAGTAACTGTGTGTGGTGGGGAGGTACTGACGCTATGTGTGTCAGTAACTGTGTGTGGTGGGGAGGTACTGACGCTATGTGTGTCAGTAACTGTTTGTGGTGGGGAGGTACTGACGCTCTGCCCCTGCCTCTGCTTGTGGAAAGCCGGAGGGTGTGGAGGGTGCTGCGGCTCCAGCAGCCGCGGAGGCCCCTGAGGCCCCTGAGGCCCCTGAGGCAGCGGCAGCGGCCGTGGGGCAGGTGACTGAGGGGGCCGAGGGCCAGGTCACGACCCCGCCTGCCCCCGCCGAGGCAGCCGAGGCCTCCGAGACCACGGCCGCGAGCCCCCCAGGAGAGAAAGCCCCAGTAAGTGAAAACACTGGAGCTTATGCGCATGAACTTCAGTACTGACACTCAGTCAGTGCTATCATCATCATCATCCCCAACACTGTCATCATATTTGTCAGTGTCGTTATCTTCATCTCCGTCGTCATCTTCTTCTTCACCGTCACCTTCATCATCATCATTTTTTTTAATGTTATTGGCTTTGCTATGTTTTTTTATTTTCATGTTCGCATTTATCTTCAGTGCTTCAACCATCATCATCATCATCATCATCATCTTCCTCATCGCCACCATCATCATCATGTCATCATGTGATTTACCATTGTTTCCGTTCATTTCATGTTTTTTCAGCATCATGTTCTTTCATTCATTTCTATGTTATTTTCACTCATTTCCGCCATGTTCACCCTTATCACTGTTAGCACACCCGCTAGCCGCTAACTTTGTTTTCCTGTGCGCTGTGTGCTGTGTGCTGGTTCAGACGCCTGCAGAGTCACCAGTGTCCGCTGACAATGTGGAGGGGGCCCAGAGTGAGGTATGTGCTCTGCTTTCCCCATTTCAATCTGCTGCGCAGTGGGCCTAGAGGGGAAGAGATGGGGCTCTGCTACTGATGAAGGTTGTGTGATGGCTTTGTACATTGAGTCATGTGGTTCTCCACTCTGTGTGGTGACTCTCTAAGCTAGTTGCCATTAAAGAAAACGGCAGAACTTTTTTATTTCATTCGTTCCGATATTAGCTGTTTGTTTATCATCTGTGTTATTATTTTTCATAACTGGTTATACTTCTTTTGATGAAGGTCATGATATTTTTTCCGTTAATTTGCAGTGTTATGTGTCTTTAAGCAGGTGAACTTTCTATCTCTGTTTTAATTTTAACACAAGGACTTCAGTTTACAGGGTGTTTTTTCTTCTCCATTTATTTTTTTTTAAATAGTTTTTGTTATTCACTTTTTAATCAGTACTTGTTTTTGTAATTGCCACTGTTGATGGACTGTTTCAGTGAGGTACTCATAATGTGTAATCATACAGCAATTGAGTATGGTCTTATTATTCTGTAGAACTGTACACAGATGTAACCTTTTCCATATGAACTGTAATTTGTTTTCCCCAGTTATGTCTGATGTATAGAGATGTATACAACCACTTGTAGTATGTTTTACAACAGGAGGATTGGGTATATGGAACAAACAGAAAGGTTAGCTGTATAGCGAAAGTGGATTCATAGTTGATTCTAGCTGAGTCAAGAAGTGACAACAACTACCTTTACTACTTCCTCTCACACTCCACTTAAATGTGAACAAACAGAACATAAAGATAAATAATTTCTGTTTGTACGTGTAGATACCTAAAGGTGATGAGTGTGAGAAAGAACAACCCACCCAGAAGGCTCCGGTAACTATGACTTATGTCCAAGCTTGGAATCAGAGATGCTTTTATGTGCATGAGCTCACGTATGAGCTTGGTCTTAATCTGGTGTTTTGGTGGTATTATATACACCTCTGTAAATGTGATAGCAAGGTTGATTTGTTTGCTCAACCCAGAAGCATTGACAGATCAAACTGATGAACCAGATGATCAAATGTGGGTTACAAAGGTTCAGCTTCCTCTAAGAGCTAAACTGATCCTGAAGTGTGAGGGACAAATGAAATGTAAAGCAAATGAAAGAATGTCAGAAGAGCAACAAATGACCTCTAGAAACATGCCCTCTAAAACATGCCCTCTAAAACATGGTGTACCCCACAGTGGCCATGAGTGACACATCTGGTTCCAGAGCAATGCCCAGCTCAGTCTGTGTCACCAGCCCAGGCAGGCTCTGCTACTGGGTCATTCCAATGGGCCGGACTGTTTGTGTGCAGGTGTACTGTATGACTGTTAGACTGTGTCAACAACACGCTCTCCTCCACATGTAGGAATCTGCTCCAGTACCAGAGGCAGCAAAAGAGTCCCCCACTGCGGAGACTCCGGTAACTATGCCTATCCCATAATTCCAGATCCCGTGGTGCTCCATCACAGTGATCTGGGCTTTTATCTGATCAGTACTGGCAGGGTTAACACCATAATGAATATTTGTGTGTTCCTTTTGCCTCTCAACCAGTACTAGGCGTGGGCACATTTTTCTATACAATCCTGGTTGTACTGTTCCATAGTGTTGTACTTTTAAGTGATAAGGATCATTTATGCCTCTTCAATGTCCAGTGCATGGACTTTTATTACTTGTTTGTCTGTTCGTTTACTTATTTTCTTTGTATGTCTTTGAAGAATCCCAATGTTTATTCATCCGTTCTTCCTCAGCGTGTCTAAGGAATGGCTCCTGTGGTGACTGTGTGTATGTATAATCTTCTGGGGGACAAGCCCTCATGTGTAATGTTCATGTTTCTTTGCATAGGCCTCTGCTGAGGACAAGGGGTCTCCCATTGAAGAGGCTCCGGTAACTACCTCACGCTGACTATTCAAATCAACTCAAAGTCAAACCTCATCCTCACTGTGCTGATGTAACCCAAACCCAAACCCAGACCCAGACCTCAGCTCGGTGGTGTTCTCCAGACAATGCTGGAGCACGATCAGCCTAAGCGGTGGTGTCTGTATACTGTCTCAAGATGAAACAACTGCCTTTTTAAGACATGGAACATTTGCTATTTTACCTTCTGGGCCTTGATTGGATTGCTGTAAAATTCTCAAACGTCTAGTCAATTTTTTAATTTATTTTTTAAAAGTAATGAACATTCTCCCAGCAGTATGGTTTCATCAAAGACAGTATACATCAGTTCCATTTATTCAACGAAAATATTATTTGGTCTTCAAACATGAATTATGTTTTTTTTTCATGTGTATGGTTGAGGTTGCTAATGATTACCATATTTACCATATAATAGGCTCGCATGATAAACCAACACAGAAAACACTCTTTTAAAGTAGAGTATGCTTTAAAAAAACATGGAGGCGTTACTTCACTATGCCTTCTGTTTTCTGTGTTAATCCACTTCATGTAAGGTCACGGACAAAGTATTAGACCTACATTGTTCATCATTCTCTCAAAAAACAGTAAACGTTTTACCCTGAGTGAGTTTCAGAAAGCCCGTGTCCAGTTGCAATGGCATGATGACACAGAATGGCAGGTGCTCTCAGCTGTACATATATTGTCAACTGAGTGTGTATGTCCATGTGCTTTAAAACACGGGGCACAAAAGGCAGACTGTCTCTGTAATTGATCAGATTATGGGGGCAGTGACCACCTCCGACTTTGCTCACCATCAATTAGCGGAGCTCTGATTAGGCCACACCACTGATGACTGTGATTACAGCCCTTCCGAGCTAACGACCTTCTGTGGTTACCATGGACACGGGCGCTCCGTGCCATAATGAGTGGTTTGTGATGTTCTGGAGAAGAAAAAAGCAGAAAGATCAGATGAGTTTGAGAGCACAGAGGCCTTGAAAAGAAGCCTTTTCAGTGAGTTAATGAGGGCGATATGAATCAGGTTTTGGAGAGTGTAGAGTCAATTGATTTCATAAGTGACTTGGTGCTGAAATGCCTGTTGTAGCTTCTAGCTTGTTTGAAGACTTACATACAGAATACAAAAAAGGAATGAAAAAGTCGTTTGAAACACAGATGGTGAGAGCTGTAAAATCCTTGTAGTTGGTGATATATAACGGGTGACAAAATGAATACAGTAAAATTGTAAACATCCATTTTAATCATCAATATATCTGACATAATAAGTTATAAGGGTTTGGTGTTTCCACCATTAATCAAGCTTGTAAGTACCAGTATGCTCTCTGTAGATATTCTGGCTGAATATGAAATACCACAGCTTTGTCCTCAAACATAGAGAAAGAAAAGCCATAAAGTTTTCCTCCAGTTTTATTTTTCATTAATGTTTGTGTTTAATACTACTACTACTACTTTTTTATTTATTTTTTATTTTACAACCAGTCACCAAGACTGGACACAAACACATGTACACACTGATATCACGCCAATCACCTTCACTGTAACTAGGCGATATCTTTACATCAGTGATGGTTGTCTTGGCTCTCAAGGTATTATGTAAAAGTATTCAACAGTATGGTAGTGCAAGCAGCTGTGAAGCCTGTCCCCTGCAATGCAACGCCTCCACCCTTCTCCCTACTCTGGTCAGCTGTCCTTCATCAGACAAACAGCAAACTGGCCATTGTCACCCCACCATCCTAGCTATGGTGAACTCAGGTTTACCTCCTGGGGGGCGCGTAAAAAACTGACCATTTTCACCCCTACTCATGGCCATCAGTTTTACCCCAGACTCAATGAAACGGATCTGCCCAGATCCTCATTGTGCTCCACTGCAAAGACTCCCCCTTGTGGTGATTTAAATGTGGTGCTCCAGTCCCCCCCCCCCCCGCCTCCTCCTCCTCATTTGGCATATTGTACGGAAAATACTGAATTGTCGTCATTAATGTTAGCATTAGCGCTAACGGCTGCGTTGGCTCACACGTTTGGACACATGTCTCAGGCTGAGGTGGCCAAGCCTGAGGGTGAGAGCAGCGGCACGGAGGCGCAGGCACAGGCAGAGCCAGGCCAGGAGGCGGGTACAGTAGAGGCCAAGGCCGAGGCCGAGGCAGAGGAGGCAGCCAGTGCTGCTGGGGCCAAACCAGTGGAGTGGGCTGCAGACAGTGTGTCTGAGGAGGTATCCAACAAACCACCATTACAGTTCCTCACATCAACACTAACCACTAACACAATCCACCATTCGGGAAAGCATTTTTTTTTTTTTTTTTTTTTTTGTGTTGAATTGAATTATCAATTGTCAAATGATTTGGTGTTGGTTGAATTCTACATTACCGGGAGCTGTGTCTTTCTGTTATTGTTGGCCCCCCTATTGTTTACGCACAAAACGGTTTATCAGAAAAAAAATGTGTTTGTTTGTTTGTTTGTTTGTTGATAAAATGGGCATGAACGGATATATTCTCTTTGACTGATCACATATCAGCAGGTGTGTATAAAGTGTGCTGAGTGCTAAAGCTGCTCTTTTGTGTCTCCCAGGAGAAGATGCCTATTCCCTCTGTGGTGATTGAGCCCGCTTCCAGCAACGAGGGAGATGACGACCGCGATGTGGACATCCTGTCTCCCGCCACCAGTGATAACGGGGTGGCCCCCATACCTGACCTCTCCTCGGGGCTGCCTGGGATGCCTCCTGGCTTCCTCTATAAGGTCACACAGTTTCTGACAATTACACACACAACACATACACACACACAGACACACACACACACACACACACACACACACACACACACACACACACACACACACACACACACACTTCTGCACACATTTGATTCATTTATTTGGAATGAACAATACTGATTACAACACCACAGCATCCAAATATTAATAAAGAGCCTATTATGTCTCAACACAAGCACACGAGTTCTTCTTATTAAGTCCAGCAATTTGCAATCCTCTAACACAGAGTCTATGAACATGTCCAAGGCTACCATAAATGAGTACAACTAGTTTTGTACTATAACCACCTACTGTCAGAGCATGAATTAATGGCTGGTATTTTAACATTTTTTCAGAGGGCCATATACACAAAGCAACAACCCACTTCCAGAATCACAATGGTTTTTAAAAGATCATCAACAACGACAATGTCAGGAGTATTTGGAGAGTCTCTAAGAACACTTTCTAAGGAGTTATCATTCAAATGTGTGAACCAGTCCAGTTGTATTTTTTTGTTTGTGTGTATTGCGCTTTGTCCATATGCTTTGCATAATTCATTCGCTGTAGTGTCAACAATGCAATCGTGACGGGCAATGTATAGTCCTTTAAATGCGGGGCATCCGTTCATTATGTGCGCTGTTGATTCCAATTGTTTATCGTTATACAACAAGCAGAATGGTTCATGGCGTTTTGGAAACCATTAACAAAAGGAATGTGCACAAATGAATGTGTGTGTGCACTCCCTTGTGCAGGTGGAGGCCATGCATGACTTTGATGCAGAAAACACAGATGAGCTCAACCTAAAGATGGGAGACCTGGTCTTTGTGATTCCCACCAAACAGACGGCGGATCAGGTACGAAATCTTCATCCTTTTCGCTGTCCTATTCATCCTCATCACCAACAGGCATACAAAAGAGACAAAGAAACTACACTACCCACTACACATCTCCAGAGACTAATACAGGAAGGAAACGGCAATATTGTTTCTTAACTGTAGAGAGCACCAGTGAGCCACCGTATGAGAGAAACACCAAGCTGTGGTGTCTGCCATTTAGAATTAGTTTGAATGTGGTCTGTATAGCAGAGGGTGTACCCAAAAGCACTTGTCTACAGAGCAAATGACTAGCCTCCATATTTTTGTGTCCATATCTATTGTGTCTTTGCGAGGTCAGGAGCAAAGGAGCAGGACTATGATTTGGTCACTGTTCACCCTTGACCCTTGACCCTGTGGTCTTTCTCTCACCTTCTCCAGGAGGCCGGTTGGCTCACGGGCATCCGAGAGGCTGACTGGCTTCAGCAGGGGGCCTCAGCTAAATCAGGACTGTTCCCTGATAACTTTACCACGCGCGTGGAGTAACAGCCCTCGCCCCGCTACTCACACACTCACTCACACACACACACACACACACACACACACACACTTACACAAACACACACACACACACTCACACACACACACACTCACACACACACAAACACACACAAACACACACACACACACACACACACACACACACACACTCACACACACACATCTACACATGAGGCCTCACTTGACCTGGGAGTTCCAGATGGGCCTGCCCACTCCCACCTCTACGGCCCGCCAGAGGAGACAACAGCAAACTAAACTCTCCAATCAGAGAGGAAAAAAATAACAAATCATATGTAAACCAACATAAACAAATGAGCCCTTGTGGATACACTCAGTAAACCTACTCAAGAGCTTAATGACAATAAACGATTTATAACAGAGCATGATGCGATAGTTATGGTCTTAACCTTCCTCTTGAAAATCAAGACCTTTCTGTTTTTGTTTGTTTACCTGTAAACAGCAGCAAATTGATGTGTGCTTTGTTGGAACTGTGGTGACCTCCACATGTAACCCCTATCTGTTTAAAGGAAAACTGAAGTGATTTTCCCTCTAACAAACAAAAAAATGACCTTATCTTCTCTGCACCAAGTGTATTGTATTGATTTTGTCGCGCTGCAGCGAATTTTATCAGACTTTGTAGTGATATGATCTATTTAACTGTTCTAAGTGTTACACAAGACAAATGTTTTCTTTCAGACATTTCAGTCATAAATGTTTCCATGCATCATCGTTTGTGTTCTCTGTAGTTTCAAGGCTGGATGTGTACGGCTGTGGTGATGATGTGTGGCGTATTATTGACATTGTCCCTTGACAAGACTTGCTGTGCTCTTGCCAAATTAATTGAAGTTCTAATTATTAATATGGATATTTGTTGATTTACCAGCATGAAAAAGTGATCTTTGAGGGGAAAAAAATCAGAAAAACCTGGACTTGGCAAATGCAGCTTTGCAAACATAAGATGTAGCTCCCCTGAGTCCTTGTGTGTCTTAAACCTTATATCCAGGATAACGTATATATAACAAGTCTTTTCAGTGGCGACGAGACAATATCCACCTGTGAATGGAATTTTATGTTCTGATGAATTGTATTTACTGAACTTTATATTTTTTAATCTGAATATCACTGGATTGTTTTTTTGGGGGGGAAAACAACATATGCAATATCTGTGGCAGGTTGAATGGGCAACCATGGCAACCATGGTCTGACTGTTTAGTTTAGCGAAGACTAAGCCACTCCTGTGCTCGTACAGTTAGCTCTCACTATAGAACATTTTCTGTGATGTACATATCTGTGTTAATTTATCTATAAGGTGAATAAAGAATAGTAAATATCGCTATATGGCATATGTGATGTATTTCAGTCACTTCCTTTTGTGTGTGTGTGTGTGTGTGCGTGTGTGTGTTTTGACAAACTGCCATGTGAGGCAGGAATACTCAGAAATGGTTAAGGGCCTTGCTCATGATGTGTGTTTCTTATTGTGCAGCAGAGTCACCACCAAAACCCGATGTAGGTCTGCACCCTGAGCCTCTGCAGTGATTGCATTAGCACCCTAGTTCATACAGGAAGGAGAACTGAAGAATCTGAACCATGAACCTAAGAATCAGGCTTTCCTGCTTCGGTCCTGGCTTCTTGTGTCTACACGTAGACAGTCCACAGCACCCCAATCCACTCCCAAATGCCTTGTATGGCAGCCCCTTTTCCTGGCAGGCTGATGGGAGGAAGCACTATATACTGTACCATCAGACCATAAATAATAGGTTGACTTGCTTATTTCTGTCAGATTCACAAGCAGAACCTTTTATTAACTAAACATACCGCATAGCGGTGCATAATATGGCCACCATATAAAGTGAGAGAATGAGCAGGAAGTAAGTGAAACAAAGAAATAAAAAATCACATATTTATGTAAATGTGTAATTTAACCCTGTAAAGACAGACACAACCAGTGTTAGCCAGAAAGTTTTACTTTTCCTTTATTTGAACTTTTGACAAAAAAAAGTAATTTACATATATGTATATTTTTTTGTATCATATTTGATACATCAAGCCTTTATTGCAGTTTATGCATCACAACCATTTTCATTTTAAAAACAAATACTGTTCATTGCTCAAGACAACAGATTTTTCAGGTAAGTATTGATCATGAGGATACAGACGTCTCAAAACAGCGATGTCATGAAGCAACTATGATACAACAGTTATAGGGTTAAGTAAAACAAACATCCCATACGTTGAACAAACAGAAGAGGGTGCATTTCTTTTTTACCATTTGTATAAATCCTTGTCTTTTATTTTTGGCACACATCTCTGTTTTTCTCTCTCTCTCTCTCTCTCTCTCTCTCTCACCCCCCCTCCCCCCCCCCCCCCCCCCCCCCCCCCCCCCCCCACACACACACACACAACCACACGCACCCACAGATCATGCACTATCTCACTGCCCATGGTTGCTTGCTTCTAGCTCCGAACTTAACTCTGACTCTAGAAAGAAGTCACTAAAAAGAGCAATGAACTTTAATGGGTTTATCAATTTTCTCTTCTACATAGGTAGGCATGCAATATAAAAAAACTTTAAGGTTACATGTTAATGAATGTAGATTCAATGTACCGGCATTTCTAAACACTGACCTTAGATTTCTTTCTTTTCAGTGGTGGGAGCCGTGGAACTGGATCAGGAGATCAGTGTAACTGTACCACTGGGGACACCGGCCTCAATTCACTGCACATATGGAACAGGGTGTGAGGACTACATCCACTGGTACCAGAAAAAGGAGGGAGAGAGCTTCAAAAGAATCCTGTACATAGAAATAAGTGATGGAACCAGGACAAATGATCCTGATTATAAGGATCATAAGAATTTCGAAACAGAAAAAAAAGGAAAAGAATTTAATTTAAAAATCCCTAATGTAAAGTCCTTCCATAGAGCAGTGTACTACTGTGCCTGTTGGGATTCAGCCTCACACAGTAAGAATTAGTGTAAACCGCCTGCACAAAAACTACAGCAGCAGGATGTGATGATATAAAGCCACATTTCCACCAGAGAGAAAACAAAAAGATTCACATATTATATGTAACCTGAAAAGAACAGAATATTGCCACGTTTTGTGTCCAGATTTGGTGAAGACTATATTTATATCACCATCCACTTCAGTGACCCCGATGTTGAGAATTCATTACAGTATTCTGCATCACAGACAAACATGATCCACACTCTCTTCTCTCTGTGTATTCAGGAGCATTGCAATACTTTCCACAAAAAATAAGACTTGTTCGTTTCTGAAATGTGTCTAAATGAGATCAGTGTTCTACCCATGTCAGTCCAGCTTTAAATATCTCAGGCAGCAAACATTATAAAACATTTATACCCAAATGGACTAAACATAAACATTTATAACAGAAAACTTTAAATCATCTAAAAACATTTCTAATCTAGTTTGCCTGCATGGTATAAAAAGGATAAGATTGTTTTGATTTGAGAGGCCAAATACACACCAGAACCCTTTTAGTGGATCATATTGGATGTTTTTGCAGGATGGCATATTAATAATAAATAATAATAATTCATTGAATTCATAACGCACTCTATATTCACATGAATCTCATATTACCTTTGCATCTGTCCACTTTAGACCCCAAATCAGTGCCTGCTAGTCACAAGAAAATGGTCACCTCATGTAGTTTAACTGAATACCAAAATGAGTTACAGGAATTTCAGCTCAACATTAATACACTTCTAATAACGTAATGTGTCCATTCTCATGCTGGGATAATCCTGGCAGTATGAACTACTGTGAACATCCTAATAGAATATCAACAAGTGTCCGTGTATTAAATGGTAAGGAATACAGAATTTACTGACATTACTGTCTGCTTCATTAAGAGAACCGAGCAAAGACAAATGGAAAGACATTTACCTCATGAATCCCTCAGATGAATTCTTGTCATTTTGTAATGTGTTATTGTTGCTCCTAGCACAGGAAGACTGACTAAGAATGTCCTCTTGCACCACCCTGATAGGCTGACAGCACATTTGAACTCCTCCTCCTGCTCTATATCATACCTGTAGAGCTAATATATCACCAACGGCTTTAACATATCTGGTGTTCTTAAGTCTATGCATTTGGAACACTGAGGAGAATCATGGGTCCCCCCCTTTTATGCATATTTTTCATTCTTATCACAGGTGAGATGGAATCTGACAAATGGAATGGAATCTGTTGTTTGGAAAATATCTCCCCATGCGCATACGCTTTTAAGAAATACAGCTTATGTTAGAGCCAAGTATTGAGTAAAGTGTGTGGTCAATATGTGAGTATGGAGTCTATGTGACCTAAGATGAGGAACTGCTGGAATTTTAGTTTAGTTGTGAAATTCATTGTTCTTTGATTGTAAAAGCAATACAAATTAAAATATCTTTGAGTTGAAATGCACAGGTATTTCTAAACACTGACCTTAGATTTCTTTCTTTTCAGTGGCGGGGGCCGTGGAACTGGATCAGGAGATCAGTGTAACTGTACCACTGGGGACAACGGCCTCAATTCACTGCACATATGGAACAGGGTGTTACGGCTACATCCACTGGTACCAGAAAAAGGAGGGCGAGAGCTTCAAAAGAATCCTGTACATAGATATGGATAATGGAGCCCAGACAAAAGATACTGATTATAAGGATAGCAAGGATTTCCAAGCTGAAAAAAAGGAAAATAAATATGATTTCAAAATTACTGAGGTAAAGTCCTTCCATAGAGCAGTGTACTACTGTGCCTGCTGGAATTACTATTCACACAGTAAGAATAAGTGTGAACCGCCTGCACAAAAACTACAGCAGCAGGATGTGCTGATATAAAACCACATTTCCACCTGAGGGGAAACCAAAAGATTCACATATTATATTCGACTTCCAAAGAACAGAATATTGCCACGTTTTGTGTCCAGAATGGTGAGGAATATATTTATATGCCATCCACTTCAGTGGTGTTGAGAATCCATTACAGTATTCTGCATCATAGACAAACATGATCTACACTCTCTCTTCTCTCTGTGTATTCAGGTGCATCGCAATACTTTCCACAAAAATATGAGACTATAAGACTTACCCATGTCAGTCCAGCTTGAAATATCTCAGGCAGCAAACACCAAAAAGCATTTATGCCCAAATGGACTTAACATTTATATGAGAAAACGAGAAAACATGACATGATCTAAAAAAGATTTTTAATCGAGTTTGCCTGCGTGGTATAAAAAAGGACAAGATTGTCCTGATTTGAGAGGCACAATACACAACAGAACCCCTTTAGTGGATCATGTTCGATGTTTTTGCAGGATGGCATATTACCTTTGCACCTGTCCTTACACAAGCAAAGCTTTAATAACACAGGGCCTTGTGGCTCAGCATCTAGCCCACTTCAAACCCCAAATCAGTGCCTGCTGGTGCCTACATGGTCACCTCATGTAGTTTGACTGAATACCAAAATGAGTTACAGGAATTTCAGCTCAACATTAATACACTTCTAATAACACAATATGTCCATTCTCATGCTGGGATGATCCTGGCAGTATGAACTACTGTGAACATCCTAATAGAATATCAACAAGTGTCTGTGTATTAATGGTAAGGATTATAGACATTACTGACATTACTGTCTGCTTCATTAAGAGAACCGAGCAAAGAAAAATGGAAAGACATTTACCTCATCATTCCCTCAGATGAATTCTTGTCATTTTGTAATGTGTTATTGTTGCTCCTAGCACAGGAAGACTGACTAAGAATGTCCTCTTGCACCACCCTGATAGGCTGACAGCACATTTGAACTCCTCCTCCTGCTCTATATCATACCTGTAGAGCTAATATATCACCAACGGCTTTAACATATCTGGTGTTCTTAAGTCTATGCATTTGGAACACTGAGGAGAATCATGGTCCCCCTTTTATGCATATTTTTCATTCTTATCACAGGTGAGATGGAATCTGACAAATGGAATGGAATCTGTTGTTTGGAAAATATCTCCCCATGCGCATACGCTTTTAAGAAATACAACTTATGTAGGGGCCAAGTACTGAGTAAAGTGTGTGGTCAATATGTCAGTATGGAGTCTATGTGACCTAAGATGTGGAACTACAAGAGTTTAAGTTTAGTTGTGAAATTCATAAAAAGCAATACAGATTAAAACATCTTTTAGTTGAAACGCACAGGTATTTCTAAACACTGACCTTAGATTTCTTTCTTTTCAGTGGTGGGAGCCGTGGAACTGGATCAGGACATCAGTGTAACTGTACCACTGGGGACACCGGCCTCAATTCACTGCACAGATGGAACAGGGTGTTACGACTACATCCACTGGTACCAGAAAAAGGAGGGAGAGAGCTTCAAAAGAATCCTGTACATACAAATAAGTGATGGAACCAGGACAAATGATCCTGATTATAAGGATCATAAGAATTTCGAAACAGAAAAAAAAGGAAAAGAATTTAATTTAAAAATCCCTAATGTAAAGTCCTTCCATAGAGCAGTGTACTACTGTGCCTGCTGGTCCTCCCACAGTGAAATAACGGTGAACATCTGTGCAAAACCCTGATAAGTTGACACGAAATTTTTAATATTAAAACTGTAACTCCTCCTCCAAAACAACCCTGCCCAAAGAGTTACAGCTTCCACACATCTGAAGAGCTATAGTCTCTGGATGGGTCCACTCCATGCGTCTTTATTTCGTCCTATCTACAGAGGTGAGCTAATGTATATTCCAAACGTACAGTTGCTGACTATTTGAATGCACTATTGGAACCTTATTTCAGAGAATAACTGTGTTGAACCAGTATTTCAGTATGACACTCACTGACCAATGACAAACTAAATGAGTCAGTCAAGTGTTGCATTTCACTGGCGGAAGGTTAAAGGCAAACACAGTGCAAAGGCTTTTCTGAAGTTAAACGAAGTGAAGCTGACCTTTGATAAATTGACCTTGATAAGATTTCTGTCTTTTCAGGGGTGACTGAAACATCACTGTGACCGCAACACTGAGGACTCTGGGCACACTGGGTTTCAGTCCAGGAGTGGATTTCATTGTTGGAAAGATGTAAAGAAAAAGAAAAATCAATCCAGAGATTTTTCAGTATGAACATACATACGTTTTATCAACACACCGACTTTAGATTTCTTTCTTTTCAGTGGTAGGGGCTGTGAAACTCCAGCAGGCGACCAGTATGACTGCATCACTGGTGCCACAGACTACACATGTACACTACATTCACTGGTACCAGACAACACATTCACTGGTACAAGATAGTATGAGGATATTAGGGAATCTTACATATTAGTATAAGGATGGAAACAATGATGGAATAAAAAAATTAAGGAGCTAAAATGATGGATGGAAATAACATGATGAAGCAAGAAATACTGAAAAAAAAACAGTTTTTTTTTATGTAATTAATGAATTGACATAGGTCTAACCATGTCTACTAACATCAAAATAAAGAAGTTTGATGTTGCAAATGTTTTCTCAAACCACCAAAATATGAACAAATTCCCCCATATCCACCAATACCTAGTAATAGTGTGTGCTATGTGTGCTGGTGACGGAGAGAAGGACCTCCATTCCCATGCACTATGATAGGGATTGTACTACATCCATCCACTTAATACTAAATAGATTGTCCTCTCATTCAGCACTACAACACTGTTCTTGCTGCAATAGACAGTTTGACAGCAAGACTTACAGTTTACAAATGGTGCCAAAGCAGGTGGGCAGGATGTGTTAATATGAAACCATAACTCCTCCGCACAAATAAGGCGCCACATCTTTCTTCACTTTCATGTCTTCGTCTTTGTGTTCCAGACAAGGACATGAAAGCAAAGCCATGGGTCCACAACTTGCACTTGTCACTGTTCTCTTACACACAGGTATGAGAAATGATGCATGTAGACATTTTTCTGAACTGAAACAGATAGACATTTTTAACACACACTAATCTCTAATCATTCGTTTCTCTCTTTCGTTTAGTGCAAGGGATTGTGCTGCTCCATCCGAGGATCTATGTGGTTGAATCTTTTGGAAAACAAGCTTCAATTGACTGCACGTACAAAACAGGGTGCTGGGGTTACATCCAGTGGTACCAGAAAAGGGAGGGAGCCGGCATTAAGAGAATCTGGGACCGGAAAAAAGCAAATGATCCCGACCATGAGTTCCAGTCAGAGAAAAATGGAAACTCTTTCACTTTAAAAATCCCTCATATTTCATCCAATCATTCAGCGGTACTACTGTGCCTGCTGGACCTCCCACAGTCAGAGTTACAGAGAAGATATTTTGCAAAAACCCTGGTGTTTGGCAAGGAAATCGTCTTGTTATCATATAGAGGGCGCCAGAGCTTAATGAGAGACAAGAAGACGCTTCAAGCTAGAACTTCGTTTTACTGCTTATTCAACCTGCAAACAAGAATGGCTTCGTTCGGTGTGAACCAAATTTGTATCATATTTCATCGTCAGGATGTGGGCAACCACCTTGAAAAGAACTTAACAGCAACTCAAAGCAAGTCATCAGGATTCATTCAATTTTCAAAACAGTTTTGTAAATAGTGCAATCAAAAGTGAGCATTGTCCCAATGAGCTTTCCAGAGACTGGAGTCTGAAGCCTGAATAAGCGTGTGTTGACAACAACAGTCTTTACATGGGGGGTGTGTGGGTGTCTGGCTGACACCTTGAGCAAAAGCCACCTCTAAAAGCAAGGTCCCCTCTGCATAAGGCTGACACAACAGAAGTAGAATTAAAGGAAAAGAAGAAATTCTCACACTGCTGGTTTACAATCAACAACAACAGTGTTTACCAGCACTGGCACAGAATGGCAGGGAATGGCACACATGTTTCTAGTTACAGTTTACAATTTAAGTATGTTACATTAGGTGAAGCAGCGTAGTATGTCTTCCCAGCCAAACAGGTCATCCACCACAACATCAAGATCAATACTGACTCTTTATCTCTTGCTCCATCCAAAACAGCAAGAAACCTCGGGGTCATTATTGATGACCAACTGACCTTCACGGCCCACATCGCCTCTGTCTCCAGGTCGTGCCGCTTTGCGCTATACAACATCCGCAAAATCAGGCCGTACCTGACCCAGTATGCCACCCAGCTGCTGGTGCAAACCTTGGTGAGCTCCCGCCTTGACTACTGCAACGCCCTCCTAACGGGCCTGCCGGCTTGCGTGGTGAAACCACTACAGATGATCCAGAACGCGGCGGCGCGTCTGGTTTTCAACCAACCGAAAAGGGCACACGTCACCCCGCTACTCATCGAGCTCCACTGGCTGCCAGTAGCTGCTCGCATTAAGTTCAAGTCACTTATGCTTGCCTACAGAGTGCTTACTGGTTCTGCTCCCACCTACCTAAATGCTCTTGTAAGGGCAAATGTTACACCCAGGACGCTGCGCTCGTCTAGTGAGCGTCGTTTGGCACTGCCGTCCGTGCAAGCACGGCAATCCAGACTATTTTCATTTGTAGTTCCACGTTGGTGGAACGAACTGCCTAGTACTACCAGAGCAGGGGCGTCCCTCTCTACCTTCAAGAAGCTTTTGAAGACCCAACTCTTCAGAGAGCACCTCCCCTCCTAACTGGCACCTTGACTAGCGCTTAACTTGCACTTCAGCAGTTACATTCCTGCACTTCTTTTTTCCTCTTTTCCAGGTTGTTGTTTTTCTAATTCTCATGTAAAGTAGTATTTATTGTTACACCATGCTTTTTTATTGCTCTTAGCTTGACTGTTCTCTCCCTTGTACGTCGCTTTGGACAAAAGCGTCTGCTAAATGACTAAATGTAAATGTAATGTAAAGTATGACAATAGCAAGGAGTCAACAAGTGGCAAGTTCAATAGTTTGAGTGCTTCAGATCAATTGCACAGACCTGTGGTTGTGAGAAGAGAGAACGTCAGCCTGAAATACGGGAGGACTTCCTCAGCCTGGGCCTGTAGCTGCATCATTGCAGAATGGTGTTTGTTGTCCAGCACATCATTATGAGAGCAGGTCTGAACTGCATCTATGGAATTACAACAGGCAAGCAGCATAAAAAAGTAACAGTTAAACAGTCCACTAAAGTTTCCACTAAATAATATCCAGTGAATACTTCTGATACCTCTGCACTCTTTTCTTTCACGGTAGGATTTGCTGAACAGGTTTAAGGAAACAGGTTTAAGGAAAACCTTCTCCATAATGTATTCAGTTCTTCTACCTAATCATTGCATGATTCAGGCAGTGTATGTCACTCTCTTGTGATGTATACAGCTGGGGTGGGCGGAACAATCATACCTCCCCTCATTTTCGTGTTCAACAGAAGCACAGATCTTTCCCCCAACTACCACCACCTCCAGCACACAGGAGAGTTAATTTGAAAAAGATGTCCGAGCTCTGGGTCATCTGGGTTCTGGTCTTTTTTGGTACCTTTTCACATTAAACATAGCATTGCACTCCTTGTCACTCTTGCATGTTCGTCTCAATAACAGTAGTCATTTTTGTGCTCCATTTTTATCAGGCTTCACATCAGGACAAGTGACGCATCCAAAGATCTGGACTTTGGTTAGAGCTGGAAGAACTGCACGGATAGACTGTGTGGTTGATGGCTCTTTCTCTCTAAGCTCTACCGCCTTGCACTGGTATAAATGGAAAGATGGTGAAGCTCCCACACGACTCCTTACTTTCCCCGCTGGCAGCAACAGTGCTCAGAAAGAGGAAGGCATGGCAGGCACAAAAATCACTGCGGACAAAAAGGGGCAAAAGTCAACTCTAACCATCTCTGCTTCAAGCGCCGCTGACAGAGCCAACTACTGCTGTGCGGTGTGGAGTGATGACACAGTGCTGAGTTTCAAAGGAAGCTCAGACAAAATCTGCCACTGTAGCATAATGTGGTGACATAAGGTGCGCGCTGCACTGGGGGGCTTAGAAAACCAATGTTTCGTTTTACCTCAAAACACCTTGGGAATTAAAGGCACAGTCCACGATGTTGTCTAAATTGATGAGCTTGATGAGTTCAACAGCCACCCCTCCTTTGCATTGTTATGTTGACTGACTGGAATATACAATGGCTGGGTTCAAACCACTTTGTTTGTTTCCCATTGACAGAGACGGGACTGTGCATGAACACCAGTTCTTTTGAGTGCACAGAGAACGGAGAGTAAGAGGACCATTAGGAGCCATTTGATGAATTTGCCAAAATAGTGTATTAAATGATCACAGACTGTACCTTTAATGCAATGCCTCAGCACTCTGATGATTGAGTGATTCAAATTATCATAAAGAGAATTCAATGTAAGCACGATTGTCTCGATTCTCAATTTATTCAATAACTATATTCAGTGAATATAAGGTTGGCCCCACCTTTGTTTTTTTTTTTACAAAACATTTCAAATTTTACACATTTCACATACTGGATATCCCTAAATGTCCCAAAAAGATTAAGTTAGTTTTATACATTTATTATTACATAAAAAATATTTGAAATTATTTTTCGGACAGGGAGTTTTTCCTTGCCCCTGTCGCCATTGTGCTGGGGTGTCAGGCCCTGGGCTATGTAAAGCATTTTATTGTTTTGGCACTATATAAATAAAATTGAATTGAATTATTTCATTATAGGTGCCAAAGTTATTGCCTTTGTTTTTTCGTCATATTTTTCTACATAGATAGATAGATAGATAGATAGATAGATAGATGGATGGATACTTTATTAATCCCGAAGGAAATTTAGGAGTGCCTGTGGTGTTTTTCATTACATTTGATTTCATTACAACCAAATTAAAAATATTTTGAAATGTGACACGGCTACTTTTGGTGGCATATGAGTATGGGCCATATTTTGATACATTTTGGCTAAAATTGCTTCCGATACGGTGGCTTTGTGTCTCAAAAGGGCAAATTTATAAAAATTTGATCAGGATTCACATGCGAGCAAGTCATCAAGCAGAAACCAGGGGCTGTGACAAGAAGAAAGAGAACTGGCTCATATAGACTGTGAGGTGGATAAGAATTATCGTTCTTTGGAATTCCATAGCTCTCTTCTCTTGTGTATGAAGGAGCATCACAGTCCTTTAAAAAAAGATATAAGACGTGTTCATTTGTGAAATGTGTCTAAATGAAATCAGATTTCTACCCATATCAGTCCAGCTTTAATATCTAAGGCAGCAAACACTATAAAGCATTTATGCCCAAATGGACTAAACGTTTATATGAGAAACTTTAAATCATCTAAAATGTTTAATCTAGTTTGCCTGCATGGTATAAAAAAGGAGAAGATTGTTCTGATTTGAGAGGCCCAATACACAACAGAACCCTTTTAGTGGATCATGTTGGATGTTTTTGCAGGATGGCATATTACCTTTGCACCTGTCCTTACACAAGCAAAGCTTTAATAACACAGGGCCTTGTGGCTCAGCATTTAGCCCACTTCAGATCCCAAATCAGTGCCTGCTGGTGCCTACATGGTCACCTATGTGGTTTAACTGAATACCAAAATGAGTTAGAGAGGAATTTCAGTCAACATTTAAAACACTTCTAACCCCCCCATAAATGTGTCCATTCTCATGCTGGGATGATCCTGCAGTATGAACTACTGTAAACATCCTAATAGAATATCAACAAGTTGCCGTGTGTTAATAGAAATATAGACATTACTGACATTACTGTCTGCTTAATTAAGAGAACCGAGCAAGAACAAATGGAAAGACATTACCTCATCAAATCCCTCAGATGAAATCTTGTCATTTTGCAATGTTATCATTGTTGCTCCTAGCACAGGAAGACTGACCAAGAATGTCCTCTGCACCACCCTGATAGGCTGACGGCACATTTGAACTCCTCCTCCTGCTCTATATCATACCTGTAGAGCTAATATATCACCAACGGCTTTAACATATCTGGTGTTCTTAAGTCTATGCATTTGGAACACTGAGGAGAATCATGGGTCCCCCCCTTTTATGCATATTTTTCATTCTTATCACAGGTGAGATGGAATCTGACAAATGGAATGTAATCTGTTGTTTGGAAAATATCTCCCCATGCGCATACGCTTTTAAAAAATACAGCTTATGTTAGAGCCAAGTATTGAGTAAAGTGTGTGGTCAATATGTGAGTATAGAGTCTATGTGACCTAAGATGTGGAACTGCAAGAGTTTAAGTTTAGTTGTGAAATTCATTGATCACTGATTCTAAAAGCAATACAGATTAAAACATCTTTAAACTGAAACGCACAGGTATTTTTAAACACTGACCTTAGATTTCTTTCTTTTCAGTGGTGGGAGCCGTGGAACTGGATCAGAAGATCAGTGTAACTGTTCCACTGGGGACACCGGCCTCAATTCACTGCACATATGGAACAGGGTGTTACAACTACATCCACTGGTACCAGAAAAAGGAGGAAGAGAGCTTCAAAAGAATCCTGTACATAAAAATAAGTGATGGAACCAGGACAAATGATCCTGATTATAAGGATCATAAGAATTTCGAAACAGAAAAAAAAGGAAATGAACTTTATTTAAAAATCCCTAATGTAAAGTCCTTCCCATAGAGCAGTGTACTACTGTGCCTGCTGGGATTCACACAGTAAGTATTAGTGTAAACCGCCTGCACAAAACTACAGCAGCAGGATGTGCTGATATAAAAGCCACATTTCCACCAGAGGGGAAACCCAAAAGATTCACATATTATATGCGACTTCCAAAGAACCAGAATATTGCCACGTTTTGTGTCCAGAATGGTGAGGAATATATTTATATACCATCCAACTTCAGTTATGTTGAGAATCCATTGGCAGTATTCTGCAATCATAGACAAACATGATCCACACTCTCTCTTCTCTCTGTGTATTCAGGGGCATCGCAATACTTCTCACCACAAAAAAAATAAGACTTGTTCGTTTCTGAAATGTTGTCTAAATGAAACTCAATGAGCTCTACCCATGTCAGTCCAGCTTTAAATATCTCAGGCAGCAAACACCATAAATCATTTATGCCCAAATGGACTTAACATTTATATGAGAAAACTTTAAATCATCTAAAAAAAATCGAATCTAGTTTGCCTGCATGGTATAAAAAAAAGATACGATTGTTCTGATTTGAGAGGCACAATACACAACAGAACCCCTTTAGTGGATCATGTTGGATGTTTTTGCAGGATGGCATATTACCTTTGCACCTGTCCTTACACAAGCAAAGCTTTAATAACACAGGGCCTTGTGGCTCAGCATCTAGCCCACTTCAGACCCCAAATCAGTGCCTGCTGGTGCCTACATGGTCACCTCATGTAGTTTAACTGAATACCAAAATGAGTTACAGGAATTTCAGCTCAACATTAAAACAATTCTAACCACATAATGTGTCCATTCTCATGCTGGGATGATCCTGGCAGTATGAACTACTGTGAACATCCTAATAGAATACAAACAAGTGTCCGTGTATTAATAGTAAGAAATATAGACATTACTGACATTACTGTCTGCTTCATTAAGAGAACCGAGCAAAGAAAAATGGAAAGACATTTACCTCATCAATCCCTCAGATGAAATCATCTTGCAATGTATTATTGTTGCTCCTAGCACAGGAAGACTGACTAAGAATGTCCTCTTGCACCACCCTGATAGGCTGACAGCACATTTGAACTCCTCCTCCTGCTCTATATCATACCTGTAGAGCTAATTTATCACCAACGGCTTTAACATATCTGGTGTTCTTAAGTCTATGCATTTGGAACACTGAGGAGAATCATGGGTCCCCCCCTTTTATGCATATTTTTCATTCTTATCACAGGTGAGATGGAATCTGACAAATGGAATGTAATCCGTTGTTTGGAAAATATCTCCCCATGCGCATATGCTTTTAAGAAACACAGCTGATGTTAGAGCCAAGTATTGAGTAAAGTGTGTGGTCAATATGTCAGTATGGAGTCTATGTGACCTAAGATGTGGAACTGCAAGAGTTTAAGTTTAGTTGTGCAATTCATTGATCACTGATTCTAAAAGTAATACAGATTAAAACATCTTTAAGTTGAAATGCACAGGTATTTTTAAACACTGACCTTAGATTTCCTTCTTTTCAGTGGTGGAAGCCGTGGAACTGGATCAGGAGATCAGTGTAACTGTACCACTGGGGACACCGGCCTCAATTCACTGCACAGATGGAACAGGGTGTTTCGACTACATCCACTGGTACCAGAAAAAGGAGGGAGAGAGCTTCAAAAGAATCCTGTACATAGATATAAGTGATGGAACCAGGACAAATGATCCTGATTATAAGGATCATAAGAATTTCGAAACAGAAAAAAAAGGAAAAGAATTTAATTTAAAAATCCCTAAAGTAAAGTCCTTCCATGCAGCAGTGTACTACTGTGCCTGCTGGCCCTCCCACAGTGAAAATAACGGTGAACATCCTGTGCAAAAACCCTGATAAGTTGACAGGAAATTTTAATATTAAAACTGTAACTCCTCCTCCACTCCATGCGTCTGAAAAGCTATAGTCTCCGGATGGGTCCACTCCGTGCGTCTTTATTGTGTCCTATCTACAGAGTTGAGCTAATGTATATTCCAAACTGTACAGTTGCTGACTATTTGAATGCACTATTTATACCGTATTTCAGAGAATAACTGTGTTGAACCAGTATTTCAGTATGCCACTCACTGAACAATGACAAACTAAATGAGTCAGTCAAGTGTTGCATTTCACTGGCGGAAGGTTAAAGGCAAACACAGTGCAAAGGCTTTTCTGAAGTTAAACGAAGTGAAGCTGACCTTTGATAAATTGACCTTGATAAGATTTCTGTCTTTTCAGGGGTGACTGAAACATCACTGTGACCGCAACACTGAGGACTCTGGGCACTCTGGGTTT
Organism: Clupea harengus; assembly: GCF_900700415.2. Taxonomy (NCBI): domain Eukaryota; kingdom Metazoa; phylum Chordata; class Actinopteri; order Clupeiformes; family Clupeidae; genus Clupea; species Clupea harengus. The sequence continues at coordinate 6,869,395 of NC_045176.1, forward strand.
CAGTCCAGGAGTGGATTTCATTGTTGGAAAGATGTAAAGAAAATAGAAAAATCAACACACCGACTTTCGGATTTCTGATATTTCTTTCTTTTCAGTGGTGGGGGCTACAGCAGACTACACATGTGTACTACATTCACTGGTACCAGACTACACATGTATACTACATTCACTGGTACCAGACTACACATGTGTACTACATTCACTGGTACCAGACTACACATGTGTACTACATTCACTGGTACCAGACTACACATGTGTACTACATTCACTGGTACCAGACTACACATGTATACTACATTCACTGGTACCAGACTACACATTTATACTACATTCAATTAATATAAGGATGGAAACAATGATGGAATAAAAAAACGAAGGAGCTAAAATGATGGATGGAAATAACATGATGGAGCAAGAAATACTGAAAAAACAGGTTTTTAAAAATCTAATTCATGAATTCACATAGGTCTAACCATGTCCATTAACATAAAAATAAAGACGTTTTATGTTGCAAATTGTTAGGTGAAAATTCACCCTAGTTACCTCAGGACTCCGGAGCTGCATATAAGTATATTTATTAGACAAACAACAATTGCAATCGGGCTCACTCACAGCACAAGGCTGAAAGTGAAGCAATGATAAACACATCGCACAAGGTTTATATAGACAGAAGTTGAGCGTTCAGCAGGGAAAACCACGTGGTGGATTTCTCACGTCCGAGGCAAGGATGGAAGTTTTGCAAGGTCGGAAGAAGCACAGTTCGTCCCTTCTTATCACTTCTGGTCTAAACATGCTCTTGTACATATGCAGACTAAGTGGCACCTAATAATCTTAGTTACACACACGCACACAGAAACACAGAAAAGCCATGTTCCTGCTTACATAAGTACATGATTTATATAAGGTAATTAATAATACAAGGCACTTGATTATTATATTCTTAAGTCATTAACAGTGTTTGGAAATGATCTCCATCACAAATGTTTTTTCAAACCACTAAAATGTGAACAAATTCCCCCATATCCACCAATACCTAGTAATAGTGTGTGCTATGTGTGCTGGTGACGGGGAGAAGGACCTCCATTCCCATGCACTATGATAGGGATTGTACTACATCCATCCACTTAATACTAAATAAATTGTCCTCTCATTCAGCACTACAGCACTGTTCTTGCTGCGAAAGACAGTTTGAATACAAGGCTTACAGTTTACAAATCGTGCCAAAGCAGGTGGGCAGGATGTGTTAATATAAAACCATAACTCCTCCGCACAAATAAGGCGCCACATATTTCTTCACTTTCATGTCTTCGTCTTTGTGTTCCAGACAAGGACATGAAAGCAAAGCCATGGGTCCACAACTTGCACTTGTCACTGTTCTCTTACAAACAGGTATGAGAAATGATGCATGTAGACATTTTTCTGAACTGAAACAGATAGACATTTTTAACACACACTAATCTCTAATCATTCGTTTCTCTCTTTCGTTTAGTGCAAGGGATTGTGCTGCTCCATCCGAGGATCTATGTGGTTGAATCTTTTGGAAAAAAAGCTTCAATTGACTGCACGTACAAAACAGGGTGCTGGGGTTACATCCAGTGGTACCAGAAAAGGGCGGGAGCTGGCATTAAGAGAATCTGGGACCGGAAAAAAGCAAATGATCCCGACCATGAGTTCCAGTCAGAGAAAAATGGAAACACTTTCACTTTAAAAATCCCTCATATTTCATCCAATCATTCAGCGGTGTACTACTGTGCCTGCTGGACCTCCCACAGTCAAAGTTACAGAGAAAATCTTTTGCAAAAACCCTGGTGTCTGGCGAGGAAATCGTCTTGTTATCATATAGAGGGCGCCAGAGCTTAATGAGAGACAAGAAGACGCTTCAAGCTAGAACTTCGTTTTACTGCTTATTCAACCTGCAAACAAGAATGGCTTCATTCGGTGTGAACCAAATTTGTATCATATTTCATCATAAGGATGTGGGCAACCACCTTGAAAAGAACTTAACAGCAACTCAAAGCAAGTCATCCGGATTCATTCAGTTTTGTAAATATTGCAATCAAAAGTGAGCATTGTCCCAATGAGCTTTCCAGAGACTGGAGTCTGAAGCCTGAATAGGCGTGTGTTGACAACAACAGTCTTTACATGGGGGGTGTGTGGGTGTCTGGCTGACACCTTGAGAAAAAGCCACCTCTTAAAGCAAGGTCCCCTCTGCATAAGGCTGACACAACAGAAGTAGAATTAAAGGAAAAGAAGAAATTCTCACACTGCTGGTTTACAATCAACAATGTTTACCAGCACTGGCACAGAATGGCAGGGAATGGCACATAATGCCACATGTTTCTAGCTACAGTTTACAGTTTAAGTATGTTACATTAGGTGAAGCAGCGTAGTATGACAATAGCAAGAAGTCAACAAGTGGCAAGTTCAATAGTTTGAGTGCTTCAGATCAATTGCACAGACCTGTGGTTGTGAGAAGAGAGAACGTCAGCCTGAAATACGGGAGGACTTCCTCAGCCTGGGCCTGTAGCTGCATCATTGCAGAATGGTGTTTGTTGTCCAGCACATCATTATGAGAGCAGGTCAGAACTGCATCAATGGAATTACAACAGGCAAGCAGCATAAAAAAGTAACAGTTAAACAGTCCACTAAAGTTTCCACTAAATAATATCCAGTGAATACTTCTGATACCTCTGCACTCTTTTCTTTCACGGTAGGATTTGCTGAACAGGTTTAAGGAAACAGGTTTAAGGAAAACCTTCTCCATAATGTATTCAGTTCTTCTACCTAATCATTGCATGATTCAGGCAGTGTATGTCACTCTCTTGTGATGTATACAGCTGGGGTGGGCGGAACAATCATACCTCCCCTCATTTTTGTGTTCAACAGAAGCACAGATCGTTCCCCCAACTACCACCACCTCCAGCACACAGGAGAGTTCATTTGAAAAAGATGTCCGAGCTCTGGGTCATCTTGGTTCTGGTCTTTTTTGGTACCTTTTCACATTAAACATAATATTGCGCTCCTTGTCATTCTTGCATGTTCATCTCAATAACAGTAGTCATTTTTGTGCTCCATTTTTATCAGGCTTCACATCAGGACAAGTGACGCATCCAAAGATCTGGACTTTGGCTAGAACTGGAAGAACTGCACGGATAGACTGTGTGGTTGATGCCTCTGATGGCTCTTTCTCTCTAAGCTCTACCGCCTTGCACTGGTATAAATGGAAAGATGGTGAAGCTCCCACACGACTCCTTCATTTCCCCGCTGGCAGCAACAGTGCTCAGAAAGAGGAAGGCATGGCAGGCACAAAAATCACTGCGGACAAAAAGGGACAAAAGTCAACTCTAACCATCTCCGCTTCAAGCGCCGCTGACAGAGCCAACTACTGCTGTGCGGTGTGGAGGAGTGATGACACAGACACAGTGCTGAGTTTCAAAGGAAGCTCAGACAAAATCTGCCACTGTAGCATAATGTGGTGACATAGGGTGTGCACTGGGGGGCTTAGAAAACCAACAATTTGTTTTACCTCAAAACACCTTGGGAATTAAAGGCACAGTCCATGATGTTGTCTAAAGTGATGAGCTTGATGAGTTCAACAGCCACCCCTCCATTCCATATTTATGTTGACTGACTGGAATATACAATAATATACAATCACAGACTGGACCTTTAATCTAATGCTTTAGCACTCTGATGATTGAGTGGTTCAAATTATTATAAAGAGAATTAAATGTAAGCATGATTGTCTCGATTCTCAATTAATTCAATAACTATATTCAGTGAATATAAGGTTGGCACCACCTTTGTTTGTTTCCAAAACATTTCAAATTTCACACATTTCACATACTGGATATCCCTAAATGTGCTGAAAAGATTAGGTTAGTTGTATGCATTTTTTTATTACATAAAAATATTTGAAAATCTTTTTCGGGCAGATGATGAACATGATTCAAGTACCATGGACAGAGAACACAAATGCCGGTCAGAATCACGCAAATGTTTACCTGGAATAGGCCAGCAGTTTATCTTACACATGCATAAAAGAAATATTGTCGAGAAACAATGCCAGCCGAATTCTATAATGAGTATTGGGGTTTTCTAAAATGTCACTGTACGTTTGTCAAACCACACCCGGGTGAGCTTGGCTGTTTCATTAGAGGTAACAGCTAAATGACACGTGAAAACTTCTTCTTCTTTGGTATGCCTCAGTTAAGTTGGAGATTTTAGTCTACTCTGTTGACTGTGCATCCGAGAACGACACCAAAACAGTTTGCAGTCTTCTTGTTCTCGGTAAACATTATTCAGTATTCAGATCTTATCATTCTGACACTCATTTCATTAATCATGTTACTTCTTTTCCTTTTTTCAATCAGGATTCACATGCGAGCAAGTCATCAAGCAGAAACCAGTGGCTGTGGCAAGAAGAAAGAGAACTGGCTCATATAGACTGTGAGGTGGATAAGAATGATCGTACTTTGGAATTACATAGCTCTCTTCTCTTGTGTATGAAGGAGCATCACAGTCTTTTTAAAAAAAGATATAAGACGTGTTCATTTGTGAAATGTGTCTAAATTAAATCAGATTTCTACCCATATCAGTCCAGCTTTAAATATCTGAGGCAGCAAACACTATAAAGCATTTATGCCCAAATGGACTAAACGTTTATATGAGAAACTTTAAATCATCTAAAAAAAATTCTAATCTAGTTTGCCTGCATGGTATAAAACAGAATAAGATTGTTGGCACAATACACAACAGAACAAAGCTTTAATAACACAGGGCCTTGTGGCTCAGCATCCAGCCCACTTCAGACCCCAAATCAGTGCCTGCTGGTGCCTACATGGTCACCTCATGTAGTTTGACTGAATACCAAAATGAGTAACAGGAATTTCAGCTCACTTCTAATAACATAATGTGTCCATTCTCATGCTGGGATGATCATGGCAGTATGAACTACTGTGAACATCCTAAGAATATCAACAAGTGTCCGTGTATTAAATGGTAAGGAATACAGACCTTACTGACATTACTGTCTGCTTCATTAAGAGAACCGAGCAAAGACAAATGGAAAGACATTTACCGCATGAATCCCTCAGATGAAATCTTGTCATTTTCCAATGTATTAGTGTTGCTCCTAGCACAGGAAGACTGACTAAGAATGTCCTCTTGCACCACCCTGATAGGCTGACAGCACATTTGAACTCCTCCTCCTGCTCTATATCATACCTGTAGAGCTAATATATCACCAACGGCTTTAACATATCTGGTGTTCTTAAGTCTATGCATTTGGAACACTGAGGAGAATCATGGGTCCCCCCCTTTTATGCATATTTTTCATTCTTATCACAGGTGAGATGGAATCTGACAAATGGAATGTAATCTGTTGTTTGGAAAATATCTCCCCATTCGCATACGCTTTTAAGAAATACAGCTCATGTTAGAGCCAAGTATTGAGTAAAGTGTGTGATCAATATGTCAGTATGGAGTCTATGTGACCTAAGATGTGGAACTGCAAGAGTTTAAGTTTATTTGTGAAATTCATTGATCACTGATTCTAAAAGCAATACAGATTAATACATCTTTAAGTTGAAACGCACAGGTATTTTTAAACACTGACCTTAGATTTCTTTCTTTTCAGTGGTGGGAGCCGTGGAACTGGATCAGGAGATCAGTGTAACTGTACCACTGGGGACACGGGCCTCAATACACTGCACATATGGAACAGGGTGTTACAACTACATCCACTGGTACCAGAAAAAGAGGAAGAGAGCTTCAAAAGAATCCTGTACATACTAATAAGTGATGGAACCAGGACAAATGATCCTGATTATAAGGATCATAAGAATTTCGAAATAGAAAAAAAAGGAAAAGAATTTAATTTAAAAATCCCTAATGTAAAGTCCTTCCATAGAGCAGTGTACTATTGTGCCTTGCTGGGATTCAGCCTCACACAGTAAGTATTACTGTAAACCGCCTGCACAAAACTACAGCAGCAGGATGTGCTGATATAAAGCCCACAGAAAACAAAAAGATTCACATATTATATGTAACCTGAAAAGAACAGAATATTGCCATGTTTTGTGTCCAGAATGGTGAAGAATATATTTATATACCATCCACTTCAGTGACCCTGATGTTGAGAATCCATTACAGTATTCTGCATCATAGACAAATATGATCCACACTCTCTCTTCTCTCTGTGTATTCAGGAGCATCACAATACTTTCCAAAAAAAATAAGACCTGTTCGTTTCTGAAATGTGTCTAAATGAAACTCAATGAGTTCTATCCATGTCAGTCCAGCTTTAAATATCTCAGGCAGCAAACACCATGAAGAATGTATGCCCAAATGGACGTAACATTTATATGAGAAAACATGACATCATCTAAAAAAATGTTTAATCTAGTTTGCCTGCATGGTATAAAAAAGGATATGATTGTTCTGATTTGAGAGGCACAATACACAACAGAACTCTTTAGTGGCTCATGTTGGATGTTTTTGAAGGATGGCATATTACCTTTGCACCTGTCCTTACACAAGCAAAGCTTTAATAACACAGGGCCTTGTGGCTCAGCATCCAGCCCACTTCAGACCCCAAATCAGTGCCTGCTGGTGCCTACATGGTCACCTCATGTAGTTTGACTGAATACCAAAATGAGTTACAGGAATTTCAGCTCAACATTAAAACACTTCTAACCACATAATGTGTCCATTCTCATGCTGGGATGATCCTGGCAGTATGAACTACTGTGAACATCCTAATAGAATATCAACAAGTGTCCGTGTATGAATGGTAAGGATTATAGACATTACTGACATTACTGTCTGCTTCATTAAGAGAACCGAGCAAAGACAAATGGAAAGACATTTACCTCATGATTCCCTCAGATGAATTCTTGTCATTTTGTAATGTGTTATTGTTGCTCCTAGCACAGGAAGACTGACTAAGAATGTCCTCTTGCACCACCCTGATAGGCTGACAGCACATTTGAACTCCTCCTCCTGCTCTATATCATACCTGTAGAGCTAATATATCACCAACGGCTTTAACATATCTGGTGTTCTTAAGTCTATGCATTTGGAACACTGAGGAGAATCATGGGTCCCCCCCTTTTATGCATATTTTTCATTCTTATCACAGGTGAGATGGAATCTGACAAATGGAATGTAATCTGTTGTTTGGAAAATATCTCCCCATGCGCATACGCTTTTAAGAAATACAGCTTATGTTAGAGCCAAGTATTGAGTAAAGTGTGTGGTCAATATGTCAGTATGGAGTCTATGTGACCTAAGATGTGGAGTTTAAGTTTAGTTGTGAAATTCATTGATCACTGATTCTAAAAGCAATACAGATTAAAACATCTTTAAGTTGAAATGCACAGGTATTTTAAACACTGACCTTAGATTTGTTTCTTTTCAGTGGCGGGAGCCGTGGAACTGGATCAGAAGATCAGTGTAACTGTAGCACTGGGGACACCGGCCTCAATACACTGCACATATGGAACAGGGTGCCGGGACTACATCCACTGGTACCAGAAAAAGGAGGAAGAGAGCTTCAAAAGAATCCTGTACATAAAAATAAGTGATGGAACCAGGACAAATGATCCTGATTATAAGGATCATAAGAATTTCGAAACAGAAAAAAAAGGAAATGAATTTAATTTAAAAATCCCTAATGTAAAGTCCTTCCATAGAGCAGTGTACTACTGTGCCTGCTGGGATTCACACAGTAAGAATTAGTGTAAACCGCCTGCACAAAAACTATAGCAGCAGGATGTGCTGATATAAAGCCACATTTCCACCTGAGAGAAAACTAAAAGATTCACATATTATATATAACCTGAAAAGAACAGAATATTGCCACGTTTCATGTCCAGAATGGTGAGGAATATATTTACATACCATCCACTTCAGTGACCCCGATGTTGAGAATTCATTACAGTATTCTGCATCATAGACAAATATGATCCACACTCTCTTCTCTCTGTGTATTCAGGGGCATCGCAATACTTTCCACAAAAAAATAAGACTTGTTCGTTTCGGAAATGTGTCTAAATGAAACTAAATTAGTTCTACCCATGTCAGTCCAGCTTTAAATATCTCAGGCAGCAAACACCAAAAAGCATTTATGCCCAAATGGACTTAACATTTATATGAGAAAACGAGAAAACATGACATGATCTAAAAAAAATGTTTAATCGAGTTTGCCTGCGTGGTATAAAAAAGGACAAGATTGTCCTGATTTGAGAGGCACAATACACAACAGAACCCCTTTAGTGGATCATGTTCGATGTTTTTGCGGGATGGCATATTACCTTTGCACCTGTCCTTACACAAGCAAAGCTTTAATAACACAGGGCCTTGTGGCTCAGCATCCAGCCCACTTCAGACCCCAAATCAGTGCCTGCTGGTGCCTACATGGTCACCTCATGTAGTTTGACTGAATACCAAAATGAGTTACAGGAATTTCAGCTCAATATTAAAACAATTCTAACCACATAATGTGTCCATTCTCATGCTGGGATGAACCTGGCAGTATGAACTACTGTGAACATCCTAATAGAATATCAACAAGTGTCCGTGTATTAATAGTAAGGATTATAGACATTACTGACATTACTGTCTGCTTCATTAAGAGAACCGAGCAAAGACAAATGGAAAGACATTTACCTCATGATTCCCTCAGATGAATTCTTGTAATTTTGTAATGTGTTATTGTTGCTCCTAGCACAGGAAGACTGACTAAGAATGTCCTCTTGCACCACCCTGATAGGCTGACAGCACATTTGAACTCCTCCTCCTGCTCTATATCATACCTGTAGAGCTAATATATCACCAACGGCTTTAACATATCTGGTGTTCTTAAGTCTATGCATTTGGAACACTGAGGAGAATCATGGGTCCCCCCCTTTTATGCATATTTTTCATTCTTATCACAGGTGAGATGGAATCTGACAAATGGAATGTAATCTGTTGTTTGGAAAATATCTCCCCATTCACATACGCTTTTAAGAAATACAGCTTATGTTAGAGCCAAGTATTGAGTAAAGTGTGTGATCAATATGTCAGTATGGAGTCTATGTGACATAAAATGAGGAGGTTTAATTTAGTTTTGTAATTCGTTGTTCACCGATTCTAAAAGTAATACAGATTAAAACATCTTTAAGTTGAAATGCACAGGTATTTCTAAACACTGACCTTAGATTTCTTTCTTTTCAGTGGTGGGAGCCGTGGAACTGGATCAGGAGATCAGTGTAACTGTACCACTGGGGACACCGGCCTCAATTCACTGCACATATGGAACAGGGTGCTGGAGCTACATCCACTGGTACCAGAAAAAGGAGGGAGAGAGCTTCAAAATAATCCTGTACATAGAAATAAGTGATGGAACCAGGACAAATGATCCTGATTATAAGGATCATAAGAATTTCGAAACAGAAAAAAAAGGAAATGAATATAATTTAAAAATCCCTAATGTAAAGTCCTTCCATGCAGCAGTGTACTACTGTGCCTGCTGGCCCTCCCACAGTGAAAATAACGGTGAACATCCTGTGCAAAAACCCTGATAAGTTGACACGAAATTTTAATATTAAAACTGTAACTCCTCCTCCAAAACAACCCTGCCCAAAGAGTTACAGTTTCCACACATCTGAAGAGCTATAGTCTCTGGATGGGTCCACTCCATGCATCTGAAGAGCTATAGTCTCTGGATGGGTCCATTCCATGCGTCTGAAAGAGCTATAGTCTCCGGATTGGTCCACTCCATGCTTCTTTATTTCGACCTATCTACAGAGGTGAGCTAATGTATATTCCAAACTGTACAGTTGCTGACTATTTGAATGCACTGTTTAAACTGTATTTCAGAGAATAACTGTGTTGAACCAGAATTTCACACCAGACTTTAGATTTCTTTCTTTTCAGTGGTAGGGGCTGTGAAACTCCAGCAGGCAACCAGTATGACTGCATCACTGGTGCCACAGACTACACATGTACACTACATTCACTGGTACCAGAATACACATGTACACTGCATCACTGGTGCCACAGGCTACACATGTACACTACATTCACTGGTACCAGACTACACATGTACACTACATTCACTGGTACCAGACTACACATGTGTACTACATTCACTGGTACCAGAATACACATGTACACTACATTCACTGGTACCAGACTACACATGTACACTACATTCACTGGTACCAGACTACACATGTGTACTACATTCACTGGTACCAGAATACACATGTACACTACATTCACTGGTACCAGACTACACATGTACACTACATTCACTGGTACCAGACTACACATGTACACTACATTCACTGGTGCCACAGACTACACATGTACACTACATTCACTGGTACCAGACTACACATGTACACTACATTCACTGGTACCAGACTACACATGTGTACTACATTCACTGGTACCAGACTACACATGTACACTACATTCACTGGTACCAGACTACACATGTATACTACATTCACTGGTACCAGACTACACATTTGTAGTACATTCACTGGTACCAGACTACACATGTACACTAGATAGATAGATAGATAGATAGATAGATAGATAGATAGATAGATGGATACTTTATTAATCCCGAAGGAAATTTAGGTACACTGGTACCAGACTACACATGTGTACTACATTCACTGGTACCAGACAACACATTCACTGGTACAAGATAATATAAGGATATTAGGGAATCTTACATATTAGTATAAGGATGGAAACAAGGAGCTAAAATGATGGATGGAAATAACATGATGAAGCAAGAAATACTGAAAAAAAACAGTTTTTTTTTATGTAATTAATGAATTGACATAGGTCTAACCATGTCTACTCACATCAAAATAAAGAAGTTTGATGTTGCAAATGTTTTCTCAAACCACCAAAATATGAACAAATTCCCCCATATCCACCAATACCTAGTAATAGTGTGTGCTATGTGTGCTGGTGACGGAGAGAAGGACCTCCATTCCCATGCACTATGATAGGGATTGTACTACATCCATCCACTTAATACTAAATAAATTGTCCTCTCATTCAGCACTACAACACTGTTCTTGCTGCGAAAGACAGTTTGAATACAAGGCTTACAGTTAACAAATCGTGCCAAAGCAGGTGGGCAGGATGTGTTAATATGAAACCATAACTCCTCCGCACAAATAAGGCGCCACATATTTCTTCACTTTCATGTCTTCGTCTTTGTGTTCCAGACAAGGACATGAAAGCAAAGCCATGGGTCCACAACTTGCACTTGTCACTGTTCTCTTACAAACAGGTATGAGAAATGATGCATGTAGACATTTTTCTGAACTGAAACAGATAGACATTTTTAACACACACTAATCCCTAATCATTCGTTTCTCTCTTTCGTTTAGTGCAAGGGATTGTGCTGCTCCATCCGAGGATCTATGTGGTTGAATCTTTTGGAAAACAAGCTTCAATTGACTGCACGTACAAAACAGGGTGCTGGGGTTACATCCAGTGGTACCAGAAAAGGGCGGGAGCTGGCATTAAGAGAATCTGGGACCGGAAAAAAGCAAATGATCCCGACCATGAGTTCCAGTCAGAGAAAAATGGAAACACTTTCACTTTAAAAATCCCTCATATTTCATCCAATCATTCAGCGGTACTACTGTGCCTGCTGGACCTCCCACAGTCAGAGTTACAGAGAAGATATTTTGCAAAAACCCTGGTGTTTGGCAAGGAAATCGTCTTGTTATCATATAGAGGGCGCCAGAGCTTAATGAGAGACAAGAAGACGCTTCAAGCTAGAACTTCGTTTTACTGCTTATTCAACCTGCAAACAAGAATGGCTTAATTCGGTGTGAACCAAATTTTTTATCATATTTCATCGTCAGGATGTGGGCAACCACCTTGAAAAGAACTTAACAGCAACTCAAAGCAAGTCATCAGGATTCATTCAATTTTCAAAACAGTTTTGTAAATAGTGCAATCAAAAGTGAGCATTGTCCCAATGAGCTTTCCAGAGACTGGAGTCTGAAGCCTGAATAAGCGTGTGTTGACAACAACAGTCTTTACATGGGGGGTGTGTGGATGTCCCGCTGACACCTTGAGCAAAAGCCACCTCTTAAAGCAAGGTCCCCTCTGCATAAGGCTGACACAACAGAAGTAGAATTAAAGGAAAAGAAGAAATTCTCACACTGCTGGTTTACAATCGACACTGTTTACCAGCACTGGCACAGAATGGCAGGGAATGGCACACATGTTTCTAGTTACAGTTTACAGTTTAAGTATGTTACATTAGGTGAAGCAGCGTAGTATGACAATAGCAAGGAGTCAACAAGTGGCAAGTTCAATAGTTTGAGTGCTTCAGATCAATTGCACAGACCTGTGGTTGTGAGAAGAGAGAACGTCAGCCTGAAATACGGGAGGACTTCCTCAGCCTGGGCCTGTAGCTGCATCATTGCAGAATGGTGTTTGTTGTCCAGCACATCATTATGAGAGCAGGTCAGAACTGCATCAATGGAATTACAACAGGCAAGCAGCATAAAAAAGTAACAGTTAAACAGTCCACTAAAGTTTCCACTAAATAATATCCAGTGAATACTTCTGATACCTCTGCACTCTTTTATTTCACGGTAGGATTTGCTGAACAGGTTTAAGGAAAACCTTCTCCAAAATGTATTCAGTTCTTCTACCTGTCAAAATCTTTTTGACCATTGCATGATTCAGGCAGTGTATGTCATTCTCTTGTGATGTATACAGCTGGGGTGGGCGGAACAATCATACCTCCCCTCATTTTTGTGTTCAACAGAAGCACAGATCGTTCCCCCAACTACCACCACCTCCAACTCACAGGAGAGTTCATTTGAAAAAGATGTCAGAGCTCTGGGTCATCTGGGTTCTGGTCTTTTTTGGTACCTTTTCACATTAAAACATAATATTGCGCTCCTTGTCATTCTTGCATGTTCGTCTCAATAACAGTAGTCATTTTTGTGCTCCATTTTGATCAGGCTTCACATCAGGACAAGTGACGCATCCAAAGATCTGGACTTTGGCTAGAACTGGAAGAACTGCACGGATAGACTGTGTGGTTGATGCCTCTGATGGCTCTTTCTCTCTAAGCTCTACCGCCTTGCACTGGTATAAATGGAAAGATGGTGAAGCTCCCACACGACTCCTTCATTTCCCCGCTGACAGCAACAGTGCTCAGAAAGAGGACAGCGCGGCAGGTCCAAAAATCACTGCGGACAAAAAGGGGCAAAAGTCAACTCTAACCATCTCCGCTTCAAGCGCCGCTGACAGAGCCAACTACTGCTGTGCGGTGTGGAGTGATGACACAGACACAGTGCTGAGTTTCAAAGGAAGCTCAGACAAAATCTGCCACTGTAGCATAATGTGGTGACATAAGGTGCGCTGCACTGGGGGGATTAGAAAACCAACGTTTTGTTTTACCTCAAAACACCTTGGGAATTAAAGGCACAGTTCACGATGTTGTCTAAATTGATGAGCTTGATGAGTTCAACAGCCACCCCTCCTTTCTATTGTTATGTTGGCTGACTGGAATATACAATGGCTGGGTTCAAACCACTTTGTTTGTTTCCTATTGACAGAGACGGGACTGTGCATGAACACCAGTTCTTTTGAGTGCACAGAGAACGGAGAGTAAGAGGACCATTAGGAGCCATTTGATGAATTTGCCAAAAAAGTGTATTAAATGATCACAGACTGTACCTTTAATGCAATGCCTCAGCACTCTGATGATTGAGTGATTCAAATTATCATAAAGAGAATTCAATGTAAGCACGATTGTCTCGATTCTCAATTTATTCAATAACTATATTCAGTGAATATAAGGTTGGCCCCACCTTTGTTTTTTTCCAAAACATTTCAAATTTCACACATTTCACATACTGGATATTCCTAAATGTGCTGAAAAGATTAAGTTAGTTGTATACATTTTTGCTTGCCCATGTCCTCATTGTGCTTGCCCTAAGGGGGTTTCAGGCTCTGGGCTATGTAAAGCACTTTGAGACCATTTTATTGTTTTGGCACTATATAAATAAAATTGAATTGAATTGAATTATTTCGTTATAGGTGCCAAAGTTACTAATTTATTTTGTTGTTGTTGTCATACATGGAGTGCCTGTGGCGTTTTTCATTACATTTGATGGTGATGGTCAAAAACAACAACCAAATAAAAAATATTTTGAAATGTGACACGGACAATATGGCCACTGTTAGTGGCATATGAGTATGGGCCATATTTTGATCCATTTTGGCTGAAATTGCTTCCGATGCGGTGGGTTTGTGTAAGGGAAAATGTATACAAAATCAGCAAACGTTGCATTGTTTTGAAAATGTATATTTTGTATATGGTTGAATGGTTCCATGACAGTTTGTAAGTGTCAGGTGAATATACCTTTTAAGCCTGGATGTTGAATGTTTTTTCAGTATTAAAATACTGATCCTAAAACAGTCAAAGTTGAAGTGGAGGGAACAGCACAAGAGAATGAAACGCAGACGTTGCAAAACATGATTCAGTACCATGGACAGAGAACACAAATGCCGTCAGAATCACGCAAAATGTTTACCTGGAATAGGCCAGCAGTTTATCTACACATGCATAAAGAAATATTGTCGAGAAACAATGCCAGCCTAAATCTATAATGAGTATAGGGTTTTCTAAAATGTCACTGGACGTTTGACAAACCACACCCGGGTGAGCTTGGCTGTTTCATTAGAGGTACAGCTAAATGGCACGTGAACTTCTTCTTCTTTGGTATGACTCAGTTGAGTTGGAGATTTTAGTCTACTCTGTTGACTGTGCATCCGAGAACGACGCCAAAACAGTTTGCAAGTCTTCTTGTTCGGTAAACATTATCAGTATTCAGATCTTATTCATTCTCACAACTCCTTTTCACTAATCATGTTACTTATTTTCCTTTTTTTAATCAGGATTCACATGCGAGCAAGTCATCAAGCAGAAACCAGTGGCTGTGGCAAGAAGAAAGAGAACTGGCTCATATAGACTGTGAGGTGGATAAGAATGATCGTACTTTGGAATTCCATAGCTCCACTGATATATGGGAAAAGGTGGGAACGGGAACAGCAAAAACGAAGTGTTTTCGATACAATTTGGCGTGTCTAATAGTTGACAGAAATCAACTGTAACCATTGCAAATAGATGCTGACAACCAGGTAAACTGCTATCGTGCGGTCTGAAGTGCGGAGACACACTCTGAAAGGAAAACCTTCGTAAAATCTGCAGATGCAATATAAGTAAAGGTTTGGAACGGAAACTGCTTTGCATTATGGCACTTCCCTGATGTTGTCTATAGTTTCACCCTCACAGTATGCTGAGGAACATGCCTCTCTGCAGCTGATGAACGCACTTTTGCCTTTGCATGGGACCCACAGTCTTGGTACAGATCTCCCAAAGCTACTGCTGTAATACACAGTAGAATCCATTTGAATCGGGTTAATGAGCAATTATCATTGTCCAGTGCAGCAAAATTACTTACATAGAAACAGTGCAAAACACCTCGAATGAGATAAGTAACTCCGGCAATTATATTCATTGGTACCAAAAGAAAGATGGAGAGCCTTTCACAAGGGTACTGTACATAGACGATAAACGACTTTCAACTGATAGAGGACTTTCAACTTTCAACTGATAGAGGACTTTCAGCCATCCACAGAGAAGTGACGTTTCAGCAGAGAAAGACATGGACTTCAATTTGAGGATTTATTCAGTGAATAAAAAACCAAGCCCAGGTTTAAAGAGCCAAGATACTCCAGAGCTGGTTGTTCCATAATATAGAGAGAAATCGCCAACGTAAATAATTGTGAAAGCCACTTCGTAACATACGACAAGAGGAGAAATGTTTTACTCAGTGCAATAGTAATGATGCAAACACGCCTCTCCAGTTATTGTGCTTAAGTTATTCAGTGTGGGAGCGATAAAAGTGTTTGGATCAGGCACCCGGCTCTATGTTACAGGTATGAAACATAAAAGTTGTGTTAATAGATAAAGTAGTCTGGACAACGTTTAGTTAGGCATTGTTAAAATTGGCTGTGGCTATATGTTTTTAAATGGGGGGAATAATGATGGTAATGGCCAAAAGTGCACTTTACTTAGTATCACACAGATTGTTTGTCTTGAGTTTGTAGCAGCTAGCCTCTCATTTGTATCATATTAAAACACACTATTGGTTGAACAAATGGCGAATAGCCACAAAACAACATTTCAGGTTTTGGCAACAACAACGATATTTAATTTGGGAAAACAATCAAATACTGAATATGCTATAAAGATGACTGAGTTATTGTGGTTGAGTGCGTTCACTGTGGGGAACGTAAAAGTCTTTGGATCAGGCACAAGACTTTATGTGTCAGGTGAGGAAACATATAGAAATCACATTGACCAAATGATACCAGGACAAATGTGACAGGAGCTTTTTATTTGTTTTATTTGAAAATTTGATCATGGATAAATATTCAAGAGACACAAGATAGTTAACCCAATGGACAGCGGTATTTGTATTTCATTTAATGACTGTGTACCTCTGGGTATATTAAACGTTTTGGGCCAGGAACCAGACTGTTTGTCACTGGTAAGATCTCAAACATGCCATTTCAGTTATTTTAACAGGTAACCAGGTATAGTCTAAATGTGCACATGTAAAAACAATTCTTCACATAATGTGAATCAGTTTTTTGATGAAGAAACTTTGGAGTTATGAAGGAAATGTTAAGAACTGGTCAGTGATGGAAAAAAAAGTATTATATAAAAATGTACAGTATACAGACAAATATACATATACATGTGAGTGTGGTAGAAGGATAAATGTTTTCATTTTAACTGTTTTTTTAGGTTGTTTATGCTGTGACACTGACTTCCTTAATATTAGTGTTAAAGTACTAAGTGACCATAAACTATTAATCCGACTACCATTTGTAGTACCCTGATATACGGTACCACAAATTAGGTCTTAAAACAAATCCAAGAAATTGGAATATATTCATGACTAGTTAGAATGATGGATGGATGATTAAAATAAGGAGTACTTTAATGCAGAGCACTATTTGTCTTGGACTCAATGACTGTGTGCTTCTGATTGGATTAAACGTTTTGGGACAGGTACCAGGTTATTTGTCAATGGTAAGAAGTCAGGCAATTTTCTACTAAGTTTGATATGGACCAATGCTGCCATGTTGTTCAGTGTAACCAAATTCTTTCCATAACAAATTCTGGGATAACAGATGAGAAAACACTAGCGCTAAAATCTTTAAAGTGTACAATTTTGATATGTGTGTGCTTGTATTTGTGTATTGTTATGTGTTCATATTGCAGTTCTCTTTACTGTCTGAACTTCAGGTACGGAAGAATACAATTAACCAGCAATTCTGTCCCTGATGTACTGTTTTCGTTTTAGATCATTTATTTGTATGTGTACTGCACTTTGCTTCCCAAAAATGAGCTGCTGTTTGTCTTACATCCTCAGATGATGCTGTGCGTCAACCTACGGTGAGCGTCTACTCCAGCACCAAATCTCAAAAAGAGAACACCTTTCTGTTGCCATGCCAGTAATATGTTCCCAGACTTGGTCAGATTCCACTGGAAAGTGTTCAAAGCTGGAAAGTGGGAAACGTGGTGAAGAATGACCGCGAGGTGCTGGAGACCAGCTTCTCAGACAAGACAAACACCAGCATCATGATTATTGACAAGCAGAAGGCCGGTGGCAACCGATACGCCTGCTCCTACACACACGAAGCCCTCAGGGAAGGAAAAGAGAGCAAGCCTCTGGAGATAGAGGGAAAGAAAGGTACCACTCTACTGTTCACTACTCTGGCCAGCATAGGAATTAATGTTATAGTTCTGCTGTTTGAAATCTTTATCAAACCTGCTGTTTCTAAATAGGATGAGTTCGAGAAAATGACATAAAAACAAACCTGCTTTTCACCTGGCTTGTCTCTATGTTTTATTCAACATTTAACATTTAATTGTATACTATTTAATTGTGTACTATTGAATTATACTGTATATTGCATTTTAATTGTATATCATTCGTATTATTGTAATGTATGTTAAATGAATTCACATACTGTGAACTCAGGAGGACAAACTGAGCCGGTGACAAAACCTCAAGCAAAAACCTCCAATGTCACAGTCTGCTCAACACCCAACGACACAGCTATCTCCACGTTACACCAACTAGATGGTAACTACTGGAAACTACTTTTATAACTTTTATAACAATTCACAACTGAAGATATACATTTATTAAATAAACATTCATAAAAATGTACTGCCATTAATATTCCCATTAGAAAATGAGAAAATAGAATGTGATCCTGTCATGATGTGTTTATTTAAGTGTTTGAAATGGCAATTTTTTCTGCTCTGACAGAGTACTTTGGAGCCGCACGCAGTCTGTATCTGGCAACATGGGTGTACACCCTTATGATTTTTAAAAGCACGGTGTACTTCTGCGCCATCTCCTACTTCATATGCACAAAGAACATGAGAAGCAAGCGCTCCCTCAACCGTAGAGCTCCCTGATACAGCGTGCTGGAGCTGAGTGATGTGCTTATTCTACATGCCATTCTTTGTGACGCTTGTGCCAGGTCAAACTTGGGCGCCGATCTTTATCTGATTCTCCCTTTTCAGCAAATACTATTTTCAAAATGTCTCAATACATATCAGTATCTATGCACATTATTTCCTCTTTATTTTCCACCTATGTTGTTTTTTTTTTGTTATGCTTGATTACTTTGTTATGTTTTAAGATGCACATAGCATGATTTTGTCCTGCTGTATTTTATTACTGTCTTATCTATAACTTAACATATACTGTGTATTTTCCATGGCAACTTCTATTTCAATTTCCCAATGATAGTTTTTTAGAAACAAATTATTCTTGTGCTATGTACTTTTATTACCATAGCAAATAATGATTAGGCAATATAAGATTACATTAAACTGGTTTACAAATTATACAAATTATTTAATCACCTGGGTATAACTAGTATGTAATTGTAATGTTAATTATAAAATGCTGAGTTATTCATTCAGACGATCATAGGTAATGTGTTTCAATAAACAGCACATTTTCAATACTTGACATTGCTAATTTCCTTTAATATAATTATGAAAGAAACATTGGTTATTAAGAACTTGATATCAGGACATTTGTTAAAAATACTGCAGGTATTTAATTATATAAAAAAAAAATGTAGACTGCAGTATTACAACTTTGACTGTTGAAATGGATTGTGGGTATATGTTTTGAATAAATAAATAAATATATATTTGTATGCGTACTTCCAAATAAATATTTCTTTAAAGACCATTTCCTTCATTTTGTTGTATTGTATACCTGCAATAAAATCAAAACACGTATTGGCTTTCATATTACTTGCCCATACATTTGGACTAGTCAAAAGCCATGAATAGCTGTTACCATACATAAAACAAGTATATTACAATTCTAAAACTATTCAGATAAAATATTTCTGGACTAAAAGTGAAAGACACACATGACCTACATTAATATTATGTTAGTGAGAATCCATTAAAACTTAATAAATAATGTACTAAATAAATCTCCTAAATCCCCTAATCAAGTAGTCAATCCAGTGCATGCATCTGAATACAGTAAGAAGCCATTTACACACAGGCAGATTTTCAAAGCACATTCAAAGCTTACCATTTTAAGTATTTGTGAGAATATTAATAGATCTGGCACTAAGTCAAACAGCTAATGTTTGCAAGATTTCATGATTATTCCCCCATATTCAGCCCTTGTATTAAAATAGGGGAGATCACTTGAGTTTCTTCATATCAAAACACCTGGATGCCTGATCTGTAGTAAAGCATAGGAAAGTATTTTCAGTGACTTTACAGTAGCTATTTGTTTTACTTCATTATGATGTAATCCTAACTGAAAGAGCATTTACAAGTACTCAACTTAATTCAACTTTTTTTATTATAATGCCTTGATTATAAAGTCAATGTTGATAAATTGTAAATAATAAATAATCAAGATTCTGCTCAATTTCAGCACTGAATTAAACAAATTAAAATGTACGACTTGTAGGCACAAGGTTCATAACTGTTTTAGCCTTATGCAATTGTACATACTGTAAGTTGCACAGTGCATTTGTCTAATCAGATTAATTCATCTACAAAAACCGTGGTACAAAAAATGAGCAGAGAGCTTTTGAAAGTGCAGCAGGTCCACAGGCGCTGTGGTAGGAACATGCGGTTAATGTGTGTATAATGATGCTAAGCCAGCACTTACTGGAAAAAGTGCAGCAGTTTAACCACAGCGTGATGGCATTCATGCTTATGAGATGGTGGAGGTTGTTTTTGTTAGGCTGCCTTGCATCTGCACTGTTATTTGTGGGTAAGGTGGTCAACGCAAGAGTGCATCACCTACAAGAACTAAACATGAACGCCTGATTTGACTTGATCTCAGCCTCTCACCCAAACTGAATAACAGACAAAAAGCGTACATTGGAAAGAAATCTATAATTTTTTTTTTATCAGCTCTTCCCCTCTCGGCCAACTACACAGCAAACACCTGTATTACCATGATTGCCTGGAGTCCAGATTACAGAATTCCGCGGGTACGGAAATGTTTAAAGACTTCTGATCTGATGTAGCAATGTGTAAAACCAATTCATTATTTGCTTTACCTGTTGCATATATCTACCATACTTCTACCATAACTGAAGTATCATTCTATGATATGCACAGTTCCTTGCATGGTGCAATAGTGCAAAAACACAACCAATAACCACATTTTTGTTAAAATAATCAACAGTATATTTATTGTGGCAAATAAAAAGACAAAATTGGTTTCATTTCGAAACGTTGTAATGCGTCACCAGTGCTTGTTTTTCCTGCACACAGTGCATGAGCCCTCATTAGCAGCTGTGGCTACCGGGAGAGCAGCCGGTTCTGGGCCAGACGAGGACCGGATGTGGGCCCAGTGTGGCCCGGCACAGAATGGTGCCGGACGTGTTCTAAAGCGAGCTCCTCTCTGCGTGGTGTCATCATCTCGGTCAGAGCACAGAGCACACAATGTCCGCTCACACATAAAAACAAACTAACTACAGATTACATGTTCATGCATACAAATACATCACTTCATACGTTAAGAGCATATTGTTGGGTGTCCAGTTAGGTTAGCCCTTCACTGTGAACAGACCTCTGTGTGAGTACATGCGAGGTCCTTCACTAGGACATGAACGCGTGCAGAAAACACAGATGACACCAGAGCACCTTTTCAAGGCCTTGGCCACATCTGCCAGCCATGCGATGATCAAACACAAAACTAGGATCACATGTTATTGGACGCTGTACTGTACATTACTGTGAATATTGCACGCTGTACTGTTCATTACTGTGAATATGACATACCTTCCTAAAGCCCATCAAGATGCAAAGTTTCAGTCACATTTTGTTTTGACACATACTCAGGGGAGTGCTGCAGTTCTTTTTTTTTTTTCAGAGTCTTTCTGCAGTGAAGACATTGGGAGCTGTGACTGTGTGTGGAGGGTACAGGGCAGAGCATAGCAGAGCATATCGTACAGGCACAAAGCGGACCCAGAATCCTTCACTCCCAATCCGTAAGGACCCTCAGCCTCCTCAACATCCAGGCTTTGTTCACGTGGGAGATGGCACAGACAAGAAAAGAAAAGTTTGAAAACGGTCTGACAAGCATTTAAGTTAAAATGTCTCTGGCAAAAGGCACTGCACTTCACCAGTTTGTTCTGTGAAATGAAATGAGTGGACCAGGGGTTGAAGAAGACAGTGGTGGTGGGCACGTGGCGGGCTCCTCTCCCATCCTCCTGCTCAGACAGGATTGGTGGGAAGAGTGGAAACCATGAGGGTTTGCTGAGCTTCGGGGGGTGGGGGTGGGGGTGGGGGGTTGTCAGACACCAGTATGGTGGCCCCAGCATGTGTTTACGCCACATGGCTGTGAGAAGAGGGTTCCTGCAACAGCACAAAGAGCTGCAGTGAGAATGTGCTATGCTGTGCTATGCTATGCTATGCTGTGCTATGCTATGCTATGCTGTGCTATGCTATGCTATGCGTCTGCACGCAACTATGAGCTATGAGGACGGCACTACAGTAAAGACAAACTGGAACATATGTCCCCAGCAACAACACAATGCAAACAATTTAAGAATATTATGTCATTATTAACTATTAATAACTATTAGGGTCGGTTTTTTAAATTAAACACATACACCAAAGACATACCCTGGATTATACAAGATTACAATTTTTGGAATGTGTTTTCAGGTTGCACACTTTTTCAAATTAAACTGATTATTTTAGAGGGTAAATAAAAACTAAGGCAACAACAAGTTTAAACAGTTGATTCTTAGGCCCCCACTCTAGTCAGGGAAAGTAACAAGAATGCAGATTCAGTGTAGTTTTTTTTTTTTTTAACTGGCCACTATGAAAGTCATAAAAATGTCTTATTTTATTTTGATGTTACACATTAATAATTAAGTCTTAATTCACAGGTGTAAACATGGTTTTTACATTTGGGGACATACAATAAACGTCTAAATCCTTCCTGGAAAGATCTGAAATATAATATTCAGTATGTCGAGTTTGCCTTAAGATAAGTTTGATTATTTTAGTAAGATTGACTCCATAGCTTACACAAAGTATATTTAGAAAACACTTAATTTCTCCAAATTCAGACTCAAAACTAAAATAATGCAATACTTTCAAACCAAATGTACATGGGGACCCTGCTATTAAGTACATTACCTGTTAGATAATGGGCTTCTCAGGGTCATGTTTATCCTCATCCAATAACTCATCATCAGAATCTGGAAATAAATAAATAAATAAATAAATACATCTTGGTTGGAAGTCAAATCCACAACAGAGAGGCCATGTTTCACTATTGTATTAATAGAGTGAGATTAATGTAATATACTATATTAATAGAGTAGTGTCATATATTTACACAGACTCATTATGAATATATGCGCCTCAATAAATAGAACATGAGAGGGGGGTTTCCAAGAAGCCGTGTGGGCTACAGGAAACCTTTCTTTTCTCTGAACTGAGCAACAGATAGATAAATATCACGAGAGATGACTGCACCTGCACACCACCTATAAAAAACATATTAACTGTACCAGAGCATCTGGCAGCAAGACAGGAAACTTGGCCAAAATAACTAATGGTAAAGAATAAACGAGATACACTAATTAAAGTGTCGAAGGAGAAGAGCCTTTCCAGGCTAATTATGGCAGCAATTGACTCAATGACAGAAGTAGTTGACGGAGTATAAGAAGTACATTGAAATGCAGCTGCAAATCACAATGCAGCCTTCCACAACAATATCTCTCATTGAATATACACAACAAATGAATTTAAGACAAGCCTTATAACTTTAGTTTGTCTTGTACACTAAACAGGTGTAACCTGATGTGGAAACCAAAGTGCTGACATGAATTGGTTATAATTCAGAAACATTAGATGCTTAGTTTTTACTCTAATCTCTAAACATGTCCAATATCTGCACTGCCTGCTTGTAATATGAATAATAATTTTACATGTAAATATATAGATAAATATAAACAAACATAAATAAAACTGTATTGAACTGAAATGTACTGATAATTTGAAAGGGAACACGGGCTAAGTTAGGCTATAATGGTCAATGCTGTTATGTTCATAGCTGATGTTTTCACAGTATGGCTTTTGTAAAAATAATAAGGGCCTATAATCTATTGCATTTCTTCTCTAAAAAGTAGTAATAGGTAAAAGTAATACTCTAAAAAGTAATAACAAGGATTAAGGCTTTCCCAGTTTCCTAACTGAGCATCTTTCTCATCCGTGCCCAATGGAGCTCACCTGCCACAGACTCCGGAGGCGAGTAGAACTGGCCGTCAGACATAGGGCCCGGGGGGCGCATGAGGGGGGCCCTCTCAGCAGCATCCAGCGCACACAGATACCCTGCAGGAGGGGGTCACCACAACATCAGAACACTTGCTACCGCGACATGTTTTCATTCTGTTAATATTAAAGGTGTAGTCTGTGATTCAGGGGAAAAACTGTTGATATTTTGCACTCAACAGTCAATCAAATAACACCCATGCCTTCAGTCCTCCAGAAGCAACGCGCTTATTTTGCTGGAACAGTGTATGGCTCAGTTCGAGTTGAATTTGACAGAAAGTGTATTGGATTCGAATCACAGACCTCACCTGGCATGGCAATTTTATTAATAATTACTTCAATTAAATTAAGTTAAATGCTGAATGACAAACATTTAACACGGTTACTATTATATGATGGGGATGTTTGTTACTTTATTTAAATTTGTAAACTAAATTATATAAATGTGTTACTATGCAAATGTGTAAACCAACTGTTTAGTAAAGGTCTGCTTACTGATGGTATTATGGGCACACACTAAGGCTAGGTCTGTGAATGTGTGGTGTGTTACTGGGCCCTGGTAGATCTGTGAATGTGTGGTGGTTTACTGGGCCCTGGTAGGTGTGTGAATGTGTGGTGTGTTAGTGGCCCTGATAGGTCTGTGAATGTGTGGTGTGTTACTGGGCCCTGGTAGATCTGTGAATGTGTGGTGGTATACTGGGCCCTGGTAGATCTGTGAATGTGCTATATTGTTATTTAGGGTAGGCAATCGGATTTTGAGACTATAAAAAAGGTTTTGGTCACTTAGATTCCATGACAATCTAACATTATTTGTATTGAGATTGATATAGCCCATCTCACGTCGATGTCCAAACATGTGTAACATATGATTGGGTACATATTCAATTTAATAATCTAAATTGGGAGCAGAAGAGGTCAGATCTATTATGTATAGAAATAAAGGTTTTCAGATGGAAACATAGGCTACTTTCACTCCTCTTTCCAATAGCATAGGCAACCTACTGTGTGGTGATGTGAAAGAATGATCTTAAGCTTCTAGGCTACTGCAACAGCAGGTTCATCTCTGGTAACTATGGCATTCAACGTTAATTGACTGTTATCCTTTACATGGCTTTTTTATTTGCAACAGGTGAGTGAAAGCTTGTTTAACTGAGCAACGGGAGTGGACATAAGGTATTGATTTGCGTAATACGAGGCTTCTGGTGACTGCATGTGTAGATATACTGACAATGTGAGATATCCCACAGACAGGGGAAAATAAGAGCAGCAGTGACCAGTAGTCTACATGGATGAGGAATGCATAAGATATGTGAGATTGTGACCTATATTTATGTTGCTGAATTTGAACAGATGGATGAACCTGAATGCGATCTCTGTCTGCATTTCGTAGTGGCCAAGAAGAGATCTTTTTGTGGAAAATGCGCTGGTACGCAGCACTTCTTCTGCTGCCTAATTAGACTACCATATGGGAATAGAAATGACCAGATACCAGACCAGATTATTGTGTATTTACGTCATAGATGACATTCTCGGACAAATTAGACTACCTCTTCCCAGAAGCTTAAGTCTTTCAAGAAGTGTAACCTTTTAAAACAAACATTTTATTCTTTTTTAAAAAGCATGCCAGGATATATTTGAACCTCGAGGATATCCGAGATAGATTAACTGCATTAACCCATAACACAGGTTTGCTAAATAACCCACCAGGGCAGTGTAAGCCGTTTCCACCAGCTGTTTTCGCTGCCTAACTACGGCCCTTCGTATGTACATGCATGTGCGTACGTGTGTGTGCAGTGCACACATCAGTGTGTGTGTGTGTGTGTGTGTGGTTGTGTCGTCTCTGAGGTTGTGAACTTACTATTCTCATCATCATTTTCCTGTGGCAGCACCTTGAAGTCCAGCAGCCAGGTCTCTATCCAAGCCAGCACAAATGACACAATGGGCAGCAGGTAACCAAAAGCACCCTGGGACAGGAGCTACAGGTTGCAAGGGGAGATAGAAAGAAAGAAAAGAGAGAAAAGAGAGAATGGGAGTGAGAGAGTGAGACAGACAGATAGACAGACAGCATAACAGCTTCCGTTGGGCTACTGAATAGCATGACCTGGTTACACTGTCGAAGACACATTATAAAAAGACAGCAATGAAATGACATAACTCATAAGAAGCCTGGTACCTTCGATAAAATGACTTTCGCAATAAGGAAAGCGCTGGTGACTGCCGTTGAAATCTGTTAGGAAATGAACACTTCATGAGGGGTTGCAATGAAATGACATTCTCTTCAATCAATGGAACATACGTAAACCATCTTATTCCACTACATACATTTATTCCACTGAAACCTGTGCCTTAGTGGATAAACAATCAATACAATCAATCAAATGGTTCCTCTAAACATGCAAAGATGGCATGCGTCTGCCTTAATGAAACTAGGGTTGAGAGCAAACTCAGTCACTACACGTTTCCTTTCTGTGGGGTTTCATCTACAGAGGTCACACTGCCCTCTACCGTCATAGTGTACACATATTTTTGTACTTCTGGGAAATTGCTCTATTGCAAGAAAACTGGCCAACCTACCGCAATCGCCCACCAGTGGCGCAGCTTACACACGGCATATGCCATGATTAGGGATGCGAAGCGGAACACAGCTAACAGCTGACGGGACACCACACACAAACACAACACAACACAACACAAAAAGTTACCAGGAGACAGTGAAGTACACAATGATCAGAATGTTTCCACTGCTGGGATATACTCTAGAACAGAAGGAGAATTGCAAGGCTGTGCAAAGGTGTTAAGTTGTTAACACTCACAAATATGTCAAAAAAGGATGCATGGTAGTCGTAGTGCAACACTTCCTTATCCAGTTGGTTTTGAATACCTCCATTCACCTGGAACAGATGGGGAAAGACAGGACAAAGGATGTTCAGGTCTTTATATGCTCAATTCATCTTCATCTGAGTCTACTTCAGTGAGGTTCTCAAGAATATTAAAAATACACTTTGTCATCAAACATTAAAACTCACAACAGTTTATAAGGCCATGTCATGGCTATAATAACCTATTTTAAGTCCAGTGACATGCAATTATTCATCTGGACTTTGATCTGAAGTGGTTGCCAACCTATTTTTATTATAGCAACAGCAATGTGATTCAAGGCTAGTTTTAGTAGTTGTAAAATCTCTAACACAAAATGCTCATTGTGTCTGGAGGTTTTTCCCTACTAGTGAATGTCTCAAGGTCAAGGCTAAGATTTCTGTGCTTCCCCTGAGCTGAAGCGATGGCGTAATGTGATTCTGTTGCTTACATTCAGCTCTATAATCCACAGTAGCGTGACAAAGAGCAGGTCAAAGGTCACGAAGAGGCAGAAGGTCCTCCTCACATCAGAGATACATTTCTTCTCCGCCAGCTCGTAAGACTCCACATGGGCTGAGAGGGGGGTGGAGCTTGCGGAGCCCATGCCCCAGGGCATGGCTCGAGAATCCATACTGCCACTGCATTGGCTGTCCATGATTGACAACACCCGCTTCCACACCTAACCCCGCCCACTGCTCGCGTTCAGTGTAGAAGAGACCCACACTGGGGTGACATCATTTGTCACAACTCTCTCCTGCAGAGATGGGAGGAAAAAGCACATGCATTCTTACACATACACAGTAAACATGGGTTGGTGAACACTGTACTGTAGCCAACCAGTGGTTTAGGACAGGACAATTGGATTTTTCTGTGAAAAATACACATGAAATTGCCATTGGTCCAGAGAGTATTAGGTCCCCCCTATACTTGCATGAACACTTTGACATCGCTTAAATCTGAAATGATACTTTGAGCTCCATCATCACAAGGTGTGGGGTAGGGTTAAGGCCGAAATATACTTCTACAACTCCGTTACTCCGTGGTCACGCAATTGCCTCGACGGACTTGTTTTCATTTATGGTTCTCCGACGGTTGTGGTGTTGCAAAGCAATTTTTAAAAAGAAGATGGTGGTGATGTGTCTGAGCCAGCTATCTAATGTTGGCATACTACTACCCACAAGGGAAACAGCGATGTATTGACTCATTGACGGAGACGGATAGTTACAAAATTTGGGAGGTGCACGTCAGGCCACGGAGAGGTGCTCGGAGAGGGTGTGCCACGACAGAGAGGGCACTCCGTGTCTCCGAGTCTCCGTAAACGGACAACCATAAATTGGGCTTTAGACATTTCAGACCCCCTACATACTCACATTTAGACCAGACCATCCCATATTTGATCCCAGACAGATATTGTGGTTATGTGTCCGGCTCTGAGACTATATAAGCCTAATGATAGTAAAACAAGAAGTATTTAATACAAAATAATCACACTTGTTCCTCTGCATGAGCACATATCCAGCAGTACTATACTTGGACAGAAAGTGCTGAGCAACTGCAGCCATGTAAGTATATTCACAGGGTAGGAAATAGACACCATGTGGTTGTTAACGTTTTGGGAATGTCAAGTCCTACATATGCATGTTTAAAATGATGCATGCTAAGGGTTTGTGCGTAACAAATATCAGTTCTTTTTTTGTCTTGAAATGTGGTCATTTCCCACTTGCCATTGTCCAGTTGAAAAGAGCAAATTCCTTTTCACATGGCCAAGCAGGCCTTCTTCTACCAATTAATGTTTTAAACTACAACCAAAACTCTATTATAGTATAAAGATACATCACACCAGTGTTTTGAAATATATATTATCCGCGAAATAAAATTGACGTGGGGTCAAATAACTTTTCGAAATACATTTTTTACAACCCTTTTTGTAGACACAATTTGAGGAAGTGAACAGTAGGTGACCTAGGTCTTGTGACAAACTTTAGGCCCAGATAGTACTGGTACTACCAGTAAAAAGGCACACACGTTGATAAGCCAATTGTGCATTCTACCTTAAGGTTCAAAACATCTTGTACTGTTCATCTAGCTTTGGATAGACCACTATACGTGAATATTGATAGAGTTGGTACAGAGAGTGCCTCAGGTTACAAATTCTGTTTACTGTTAGCGACCCGCTTAGAACCCAAATGTTCCATATGACAAGCCCGTGAGAAGTGAATCGCGATCATAACAATATTAAAGCCATATCTATGCATTTACATACAAGAAGCGCAGTGGCAGATGCAATGCACAAATCTATACCACACAGTAGCCTTCTGACGGTCATCGCCCGTGGCGGAGATCAAATCGAGTTCAACAATGTCACATATTCAAGACGAACAACACCGCACTACTGGTTGGGAAAACACGTCTAGCTAGTTAGCTAGCCTTCCTTCCACTGCTAGTGCCGTGCTTTTTAGCGGAAACAATTCCGCCCAGAATCTAACTGCATTTGCTAAGGCTAACGATATATATTAACAGGTAATATTATGCATCTTAGGTCTCTTAAATAAACGTTGTCATTCTCAAACGGCAATAGAAAACCTGTTGTAGACAACAAAACCTGCACAAAACACAAAAGCCATCTCGGCATTGAGATACTTGAGATACTCGAGATTAGCAAGCACTTGTGACGATTAAATACATCTAGCAGACTTATAAGACTGACAGTGGTTAAGCTTACCTTTTCACATATAGCTACATTAGAAGAATGCGAATGCGTTGTTTTTGTCTGAACGGTCAGCTTCCTACATGAACTGTGAGAACTAGAAAGCGATGAGTCATTTGTTCCTGTCGGACAATAATGAAAGCACCCGTTCGTCAATGATTCATGGGATATGTAGTGACCTTAACCTGATCAAGTTTTATTATTCTCCAAACGTTTGCATCGAAATTACCTATTATCAAACAACTGTTGTTATTATTATTACTAGAAGTAGCAGTGGTAATAGTAGGAAAGTATTGTTTTCAAATAATTCAATATAGTCATGTAGGCCTGATGACATTGCAAGAACTCAGCTCTAAACAGTGCGTTTATTTCTAGAAATCACAAAAATGATACTGTATTATGAAGGACTCTATTGAATTATTAAATAGTGTAACCTCATGTACAATTGGAAATGAAAATGTAAGGTAAAGAGGCAATCAAAACTTCCTTTCAGATGGCAGTGGGATTGTGGTGAATGTGGCCTTTCAAGCCCTCTACAACTTTCTCTCCACAGGAGACCCACATCCCATTTACCACCCTCCTTTCAATGCTGATACTAAAATGGAGAAAATGTTGTTTGTTTGTTTGTTTTATTATGGCATACACGCTAAAAAATAATTTTACATCATGATTGTGAATAATAATAAACACCTTAACATTTCAAAGTAATAGAGTTAAACTGGCAACAATAAACTGCTGTATGCCATGCTGTTTAGAAGTTAACTGCATTAATGGTAGGCTTACATTCTGATCACTATCAATAAGACACATATGCACTGACAAAAAAGCCTACCTCTGTGAGTCTCCTGTTACTCTCAGAGTTGAAACATTTACTTAGTGTGAATAAATGTATTAACCAAAGAGTAACATTTCCAACAGATTTATTTTGTG
Organism: Clupea harengus; assembly: GCF_900700415.2. Lineage (NCBI taxonomy): Eukaryota > Metazoa > Chordata > Actinopteri > Clupeiformes > Clupeidae > Clupea > Clupea harengus. The sequence continues at coordinate 6,899,817 of NC_045176.1, forward strand.
TGTAAACAGCACCGTTGATGGGAGGATGTGATCCTACAATTGCTGGACCGATGGAAGTTCGCAACATCTACTAACATACCTTACAACAGATTTAAATAACAGTAAGTGAAAAACAGAAAAAGTGCATATCAAAATAAATGCTTTGCACATCCTTTAGATTCCTGCAACTGTGACCACATCAACAAGCACACAATGTATGCCATTTAGGTTAATTACTGATTTGAGCAAAATTCTAATCCAAAGCTAATGGAGGTTGTTCAGCACTTCATGTTTCATACAAACATTAGCTTTCCAGTGTACTAGTATCATCTACAGACTATCGTCACCATAGTGTAAGAGAACCAGAATGGAGGAATGGACTCAGCAGTCTGATGTCATCCTCTCTGGATGGGCGGATTGACAGGTGGGTGGGGGAATAAACACGCTGGGGTCGCCGATGCCCAGTTCCAGATCAAAGAATCGTGTGGAGGTGGTCACACTGCTGTTCCTTGTGTACGTCTCCTGTACAGGGTAGCAGTCTTTCACCGTGTACACGCCCAGCCAGGCTTCATCTGAGTGCGGGCAACAGAGACAGAAAAGTCAAATACAGCATATAAAGTAATATAAAGTACACTGAACTGAAAGGTTAGTGCTTGTCATCCTGTTGATAGTGGTGATGGAATGCTGAAACTAACATGAGAGCACCTGTGATACTACATCAGTCCTTACTTTGGCGAGCTGGCTTTCTGTCAGACCACTCTTGCACTTCAATCATGTCTCCTGGGCCTCCAATGAAGTTCTGGTCTTCAAAGGTGGAGTTCGAGGGGATGTCAAAGGGGTCCCACGCCTGTGTCAGAGCCAACTTTGAGCACTGTTTTAGTGACTTGCTCAATCTGGAACATTACCCCACTCTGGAACAAGTAGATGTACTCAAAGTACCTGAGAAATAGTAGTATGCAGTAATTAAATGGAAATAAACACTCGCAAGCTGGTGAAAATAAGCAATACAGTGATCTTATTAGTCGAAGCTATTGTTGCTCAGAGCACGAGGACAATAGGCAGTCGTGGTGACAAACAACGCCTACATCGAAGTTGTAGGCCTATATAACACGAGATAGCTAGAGGTTATATTTATCATGGCTCCATGATGAAATCTCCATTGCCCATGACTCCGCTATAATAAACTGGTGACAGGACTAAACAACATCTTAACGTCATACAGCAGTAAACTGTGACGCTGTTTTATAGTAAACATTTACATACACACAGGTTATTGCATATAATTCGGTGGTCATTTCTAAAAGATAATGTCTTTACGCTGTAGCCTATGCATTACGGATGCTAAGAGAAACACCAACAAAATAATTGGTGTAGCCTACGTACTTTTTACACGGTACATGGCCTCTCTTCTGTTCGAGTACACGAATTTGCTGATTTTGTCCATCGTACGACATTGAAGCCCGTGTGTTGCGCCCTGTGCTGTGATCATACACCACAGTCCTTCCCTCCCATTGTACCGGAGCAAGGCAAGGTTGGGCCGGTGGTGCTATAGCTGGGTTTCCCAGTGTAGATATTACCAGCGACAAGCAAAGAGTAAGCCAAAGCACATATGTCTTCATAATTCCCATTTTAATTGTTTTCTCGTGGTGCAATGAAGGCAGAGTAGCGCCTACGTGCGTCCAACTGGAACAACGGATGATTGTACCGTACCGTCAGCGCTACGATATGGGTGTTTTGACGCGGGGTAGTCACAGCTGCTTTACTGAAGACAATCTTATTGGTTAGCGCTAGCTGTCGTTTATTGATCGCCGAGGAGACGGGCAGTAGAGGCCATGGGCCTACCACTATTTGATCAACACTGTTAAACTATTTTGAATAGACATATTATAATATCAATAGATCTGTTATATGAGTAGTCTATAGCCTATCATTTTAGGTAGCAACATGGCAGGTGGCTGTTATTCGTGTACGCTTATTGTTTAGTAATCATTATACTGCCTTTGTGTGTTTGCTTTACAAGTCATGGGAGTTGCCGTTTTAGCTATTTGTTAGGATACATTTTGAAGCCTGACATGGTTGCTTTTCGTAACGAATGTCATGATACAGGCTAGACTATAAACAAATGTGTATGCTACAGGCATTACAGCCGCACGAAGTTTCAGGACGCTGCATTAGCATACCCACACGTCCAGGGGGCAATGTTTCTCCCACAAACACTTGACAAGTTAAAAGGTTGTGCATTGATTGGCTGAACCAAAGTGACGAAACATTATTTTGATGCTGTAGCTTCCACCAACATGGCTGAAACCAGTGAAACGCAACGTGGGCCAGGGAACCCAAGTAGTGAAGTAATAACTGAGAACAATAATTTACGGTTTGATTCCAGCGACGATGAGGCTCCAGAAGAAGTGAATTTTGAGGATTCCAAAAGGTCTGCTTTGCAGAGCGTAAAAGACGCATTGGAGGCGAGCAGAAGGTAGCTCACTTGGCTAACGTTAGCATTGTGCCATCCAAGTGAACTTGTCTAGTATATAGGTAACCAGTCACTGCATTTTCTTTATTTACAGAGACAAAAAGACATTGAAAGAAAAGCGAAGAAGGAAGCAAGAGCTCTTTTTGGAACAAAAGGTTAGCAGAAATGTCACGCTAGTTTTTCTTGACTACGTTCCATGTGTAACTGTTGACTTCCTCGTAATTGTGTCAGCATCTAATCACTAATGATGCAAATACATCCCCATTATGTCCTGCAGATACAGCATATAAGGGTTTCACACTGTCAGTCATTTACCTATTAATGTCTTTAGAAACGAAGACTTCTTCCTGAAGACGTTTTGGAGGAAATTGATGCAACACCAATAAGGTAAAGTGACTTAATTAACATGAGGTCTTTTGTTGCATTCTGTTGAAGTTTTTCTGACCTGTTATTACCCCCTTCTATCCTATTCTAGACACGATGCCATCCCATGCATTGCAGGAAATGAGGGTATGTAGTTTTAAGCGAATAATTGACTCGCTTGCTTATGTGAGGTTTGGGAACTTATTGTTTGTGAATATGTATTGGTGTCACTTTAAATGTGTGCTTTTGGTGGGACAACACTGCTTTCGTTTAAGAAATGTTTAATTGTCCTTGCTTTTAGTGGAGAAAGAAAAAGCAATGGATTCAAGTGATATGAAACCGATTAAAGAAAAAGCACGAAGGTAAAGTTCCAACTATTGCCTTTTGCTCAATGTTTTGTCTTTTGAATATGCCCATTGTATGTGGATTTTAATGACCTCAACCACTATGTAGTTTACAGGCAAATTGTAGTGTAACAACAGTGAAGCACCAGATTACAGCCAGTACACATCAGAAAGTGGCCATGGACTTTGTTCAGTCTCGATTCTATGGACAAGGAACTCGGCGGGCAACAAGTAAGAACATGTTTGACTTATTTAACTAGTGAGTTGATCTTATCCTCCACCTGGGGTTCATTCCTTATCTTGTATTAGAATTTGCACAAATGGGCTGTGACTCACTGCTCGATGAAGATTATTTTCTTAGTTTTCAAGTCCAAATCATAATGAATGCCATACAGTATGTGTGATGATAAAACTGAATTAAATAGCAAAGTTTCAAGAAACAAACCTAGTCTCCATAGGTGCGACAGTAATATGCAGTTTAAAGATACAAACATGTCTTCCCACTCTGAATGAGGTTTCTTTTGTTTTCCTTTTAGACAACGAACTTCTTTCACTCAATAATAAGAAAGGGGCCAACAAAGGTGCTGCATTCCAGTTTGCTAATACAAAACTGAGTGAGTTTTATTTTTTTTAAACAATTAATTTTATTATAATTGACAATTGCATTTTTTTTGTCAGTATTTAAACCCTGAAACTGTGGTCCCTGCATCTAGTGTCATCTGTGCCTATTACGATGATGGAAATGTAGCATTAGCCAGGGTTTAAATCACTGTCCCTGCAGGTACTGTGGAGAGGGCAAAGGCTGAGAAGGGCAACAAGAGGTGGCTGCACAAGAACAAGCTCATCAGCACATGAATATGGCAGGAGGACAAGACCAAACCCAGAGGAGCAGGAAAAGCACCAAATTTGGGATTGGGGTCTACTCACAGACCTCTAGGGGAGGACTCAGGCCTGACATATCTTGGCTGACTTTCCAGTTGCTGGATAGAATTTTCAGCTTTTCAACTGTACATCTTTGTCTTCTTTATGAGGACTTGGTTGTGCCTCATAAATAATAGAGCTTGTTAAAATGATTGAGTCTGTTGTTGACACTTCATTTCTGAAATCACGATGAATGCAAATGCCTTTGATCCAGTCAATGACAAAACAGTTTCTGATAATAAAAAATTAAAAACTTGACACGTATGGGTTAATTTTATCTCAAGAACATGAATGTGCCACTCAGCTGTTTACCTTAGATTTGTGAGTATGCAATTTAATCTAGAACTGTAACCAATGGACATCTCAGAAGCACCTACATGAGCAGAAAGACCCGAGGAAAAGGAACCAGTCAGTCCCATTACATGTTCAACTTAAAATGCTCAAGGATATATTAGCATTGTGCTGTGATAGAATAGTCTTGTCTCTGAAAGCATAACCCTTAACTGCAGCTCTCATGCATTGTCTTACGATCAACATGTTTACAAAAGTACATCTCTATCTCTTGGAACTGTACTTATGAATGGGTATATCAAAATGTGTTGGCAAAATAAAGAAATTCCTTGACCCTTACATTATGTGCTAAAGCAATAGGGAAACACTCTTCTAAATGTATGCAGCCATGGAAACTAAATGCCTGTACGAAGAAGAGCCTTACACAACTGAAGCACGGTCCTCCTGGGTGGGGTAATTTTATTGTAAATTTTAAGACAGTGCTGTTGACAATACTGAGCCAGTCTCCAAAGTCATTACTTTTTAAAGCACAGCACTGAGAGGCATAGGGGTATGAGTAAGAAATCAAAATGGCTGACAGGGTACAGTCTCTTTCAGACCGGACATGATGTACTTCTCGTCAGATATACAGCCATACTTCGCAAAAACAAAGCAATAGGTTATCGAAGAGACTGGCTTAAAAGGAGAAAAACAAAGCGAGAAAATTGAAAAGAATAAGGGGGGGCAAACAGACAACACACAGTTTTAAAAGAATCTGCGGCCCAAACATTGCATCAAAGCTGCTGAGCTGTTGGCAAAGGGAAGTGGAGGTTTACACACAGGAATGTCCTTATAAGAGGAGCTCCTACAATCTCATAATATACCTAATCCCGCAGTATTATACTTTATGGGTTGAAACTTTTTATTTTCTTTATGTAAATTGCTAAAGTATTTCACACTTCTTATTAATGCAAGATCACTCGGGATTCACTCAGGACTCAGTGACATGTACACAGGCTGACACTTGTGAGTAGCGAGGGTTCACTGTGATGGGACCTTTATTAGTTGGTCGTGCTGATTCGGCCAGCTTTCAACCAAGAACAAATATATATTCATATGCAAGTTTAATAATAATAATAATAACATTAATTATAACCATAATTTGCATCATGCCTTGTAAACTAGGAAACAAACAATCAGCTTGCCTCCCCACCCCCCAATCCATATTTTAACATATCCTCAACCAAAAATTAAAAGGCTTTAAAATTAAAAAAGATAAGCCAAAGAAAAAAAAAAAAAAAGAAGAACCATGTAATGATCTCTAGGGATTTTTTTTTTTCTGGCTTAGGGATCTTCATCCTGATGTGCCATAAGTCTCACGTGGCCTAGGAAGAGCAGATCCAGTCTTCAGAGAGGGCCAGGGCCCTGGTGGGTGCAAGGGGGGCGGCTAAGAGAATGCACTGGGACCCTGCTCAGCACCCTGGCAGGCCCCGCTTGGGTCGTGTTGGTGGGTGGTGATAACGGGGAGGGGGAAGGGTCTCACTGCATCACCGAGAGGGATGTGGGGGGGGCAGATGAGGGTGGGTTCTCTAGAGGTTAGTGCAGGTAGTTATCCACTGAAGCGAAGGCGCAAGAGCCGATGCCCGTGCGCGCCATGAGGGACAAACACTGCGCAGCTTGGCCCACCGCCTGAGCCAAGGGGGGCTGCTTGGGCAGGTTGTGAGTTTCTGTGAACAAACACACACACATGAAGTGAAAGAGATGATTTGACTATGTGTACACTCAAATTTAAACCATTTAAAAACACACACAAAAACATACAACTGTCATACAATGACGCAATCAAAGCACGATTTAGTATTTACGACCATAAGAGAAGTGGTTAAACCTTTCAGACTCAAAACCAATGACAATTGGTCAGGAAACATATAGCTGGCTTACCTAATATTGCACTGTTGAGTGTGGAGCAGACAGGCTCTCTTTGGATAGAGTCCAGCTGATAGCCCACTGGACTGCTCCAGGGATCTGAGTATGCAAGCAGGCTAAAGGCATCCTACAGAAACAGACTCCAGTTAAAGGTCGTGGAGGAGTTCACATTACGGTTAAAAACACTGAGGAATTAGCTGCAGGCTAACAGCTATCAGGGGTTTTTCATTTCTCTATGATTAGCTATTAGCAAAGTCATAGGAGCACAGTTCCTAGCATATAGCATCACCACAGAACATTCACAGAGTAAGTGTTTTCTACGTCTAGAATAAATAAATAAATAAATAAATAAATAAATAAATAAAAACAGCAGTTGTGAGAACTCTGGCATTATCAAGCAGCGGAAACAAATCAACTGACAACTCTCGCCTTTCAGGTCTGTCCAGATGACAGTCACTTAAAAACAGCTTAATCTCGCTCAGTCGGTTTCTCTCTGGAAGAGTTTGACAAGGTACTCAAGACATCAAAAGTGCTCTGCAAATATTCTCCCCAAATTTCTAACCTTTTAAATATCACAGGTGTCAAGTGACTGCAATGAACTTCACTAATCATCATGGGCTACGCACCTTCAGCATCTTCTTGTTTGCGGCGTTCTTGCCGCGCTCTCGACGGAGGTGCTCACTCATGCTCTGCAGCTCCCGCCCAAAGTGGATCATCCTCTCGATGGCCGCCTGGCTGCCTCCGCAGAGTTGCCTCTTGAACTGAGCCAGCTCCACCTCTGTGCAGGCAGACAGAGACATAAACAAACAAACAAACAAACAAACAAACAATGCCCCTTGGCCAATTAGACATGGTTCTCTTGGCCAAGCGGCACAAGAATAGGTCACAATGTACATTTGATGTCACTAAATAAAACCATGCCAGGAGTGGAGAGCAGGGTACAGTGGCCTAACAGTGAGATAATAAGTCACAAATGACAAAAGGAACAATATGTTTTGAAAGGTTTTTTTTTTTTCAATTGGGGCTAAATGATCAATGATCATTCCACCTGTTAACATTAAATGTGCGAATAGTTTGAGAAGAGATTAGAGTATCTCAGCATTATCGAGCTACAAATCATAATTCTACAACAAACTAAAATTATATAGTTATAGATTCGATTATCGTTCAAAATGTCAGCCAAGATAAAACATGTGCTTGCCTCCAACGGCCACAGGGAATGCTAAGAAACAAAAACATCAAATAGCAAATGGGCATCAAACAGCAAATGGGCCTAAATGCTTTATACAATTAACTGGAATTCACATAATAATAATAATAATAATAATAATAATAATAATAAAAAAAAACCTCTCTAAAGGGAAGCTGTGCCACCTCTGGACTTCTATTTAAGCAGTGATTCAGAAAATAACAGTACTGTTCCCTTTAAGAGGACCATAATAGGTTTATCTTAATTCTACAGCACTGTCACTAGCTGGCTTGACTACTGGCTACCATGTGTGCTCCTGTCTATCATGTCTTCCAAGGGCAGTCAATCACAATAATGGACCCATTAAAACTCTTCACTCCTTCACGTTTGTATTACATTTGACCTATTTCATACCCAAAGAACCAGATGTGTTTCAGATATGTTATCTTTGCCATACATGAGCCTGGAAGGAAGGCCTTAAGGGATGTGCACATTGCTATATGGCTGCTCTCACCCATCTCGGCATCACAGTCCTCTGGTTCCACTCCGTGTGTTGATCCATTGAGAAAGCCATTGGAGGACGATTCAGACACGCCATTGGAGAAGTGATCCACCTCCATCTCCACTTCACTGCTGTAAATGAAATGGTTACCGTTCATCTGAATTAAAATCTCATTTGTTCAGCAACATGTGTTCTTCTGTTACCAAGGCTAATAGCCAAGGGATGGTGGTCAAAGAAGGAGTGCGTTTCTAGGAGAACATTCCTACAACCACATTCAAAAACTCTAAGAACAGTGACACGAATGGCTTTTGTGTACATCCTACCTCAATGTTATCCTAGCATTCCAAATACATTCTTGGAAAATGTGTACACTTCCAAAGCAGGATGTTGGATCCCATGTGAGCCATATACACTAACAGCAAACAAACCTCAAAGACCCACTGAATAGTAACCTCTAAACCCAAGTATAAAATCCCATGGGTACAGAGTGACCCGTGCAAGGGACAGACTCCGACTGAGGCGGTCTGCCTGAGCAGAGTGCACACTACCTGGTGCTGGGCTGCTGCGGCTGCGGCTGCGGCTGTGGCTGCTGGGGCTGCTGCGGCTGGCTGCATGTGCCATTCAAGCTGCTGAGGTCACCACTGGCCAGGGTGGAGGGGCAGGCCTTCATACAGTTGGCTGAAGAGGTGGGTTTACTGGACAACACACCATTACAGCAGTTACTGTCCAACCCTAGGGAGAGAGGAACAATGTCAGCGGGAAGGGTAGGGTCTTTGTGTTAGGTTCACTCAAGCAGTTTTTCTGACAGTACTAGAAAGCTATAAATCAGCAAATGGATGCTAAAACTACAACACGGCAATGTTGCTACTATTAGAGGGTGACAGAAGAACTTTGGCAGCAGGAATATACCATTTCAGCACTGTAAGACTGTGCGTCTTTGGTAACTAGAATAGGCCATTTAGCAATAGACCACTTCAGAACTGTAAGACTGTGCAGCTCATCTGTTACCCCATGTACTGTATGTGTAACACATATTCCTGTTTCCTCTGTGAGATTCCAGATAGAGTACCTGTCGGGTAGGCTTGGGGGACACTGGCTTTGTGGGTGGGGCTGCTGAAGGGGCGGGGCGAGCCAGGGTAGCTGTCCTGGGACTTGGGGCTCCGCCCTCCCAGGCACCGAACCTCACTGTCCGTGCCGTTCACCATCTCAATGAACTGCCTGACTCTGTAGGGGATGAACGCCATTCGGATGAGTCATGCTGCCGCTTCGGACTTGATTCAAGCAAAACATGTGTGGAAGGATGATTCACACAGATGTGCATCCTTATGTGTGAGCCAGGACTTACTTCAACATGAATAAGAGATCCGGGTTTCTCTCCAAGAGGCTGGGGTAAAGCTGCTGTGTGGTGTCTATAGCTTCTCCCATTCTTCCTGACAGGACCAACTTCTGGATTTCTGAAAGCATTGTTCCCATACAAAATCACTCAAATGTCTTCATCCAACCAACTTCAAATCCCACAGTGCAGCTGTGCGTTATACACTACAACAAATATAGGCCTACACATTTCCTCCAAATATCACTTCCACCTGACCATTTTTTTTTAAAAACTTTGTTAGGTAACTGCATTTTACACTGGCAAGAGCAAGAAAACAAACAGAGCTGAAAATCTCTTCCTTGTTTGGCTGCTAAGCAAACAAGGCCCTAGGTCAGGTGACCTGCGGAGACTCACTCTGTCTGTTTTTGATGGAAGCCAGTTCCTCATGCACGGCCTGATCAGTGGATTTGGCAAAGGCCTCAGCAGTGGCGCAGTAGCTGTGGTGAACAAGGTAGGAGGCCACCATCCTGAGAGAGATGAGGAGATGGGGAGGAGGAGGAGGAGAAGGAGGAAGTCAAACTCAAGATCTAACTCAAGAGCCAATGTGATCTCAATAGCATCAGCCCTTCAGGATGAGGGAAGTTCACAACAAACAAACAAAACTAAAAAAATCATATGGTTGATAGCAGCCCTTCTAAAACATGTCATTTTGTGTTCACACTCCTAGGCAGGAGACTCACTTCTGGAGCATGGCTTGCCATTCTCCCTCTCGCTCCCCTATGGGGAAACGGTCGATCTGGGCCTGGATCTTTGTCCTCCATTCGCGCATGTAGTCCTCAATGTCAAAGACAAACGGATGCTGCCCAAAGTTAGCATCCACCACCTCCCCCGGGGTCTGGAGGCCGACTGTAGGGTACAGGTTGGGCTGTGCCGACAGAGAACGAAATGTAGAGGAAGAGGTTAGTGTTCACATAGTTCTGATGCTGGTGATTTCTCTTAGAATGATAAGTTATTAAAAAAAAAAACACATACTGACAAAAGATTTTACTTCTGCTCAAGTGATTAACATACACTTTTCTGTGCTGACAGATATTCATGTCATGACAAAAGGACTTTTCTTTGCACTCTGAATAAAAAATATAAATGAAAATTTAAAACTGACATGCTGCCTATTTTAGACTAAACTATATTCTATTTTCTCATCAGACTGAGGTGACATTTTCAGTTTCTGTGTCACAAACCAGCTCCAAACCAGATTTCAAGGAAGGCATTTCATATTTGAGTGAAGGAAACGGTCAAGGCTGGTAAACCAACGCATTTTATTCAAAACACCCACAGAATGTTGGCCTGCTGCCAATGCTGTGTTCTGCTCAATGAATTATTGTTTTATCTCTAAACAAGCTGCCATTCAGCTACTGTCAGGGGAAATGACACGGTGCTACGTCTTAGTGAAGTTAAAAGTAGAGTAAACTAGCCAACACCACTGATACGTGAAAATAATTCACACCTCCTGTGAGGTGAAACGGTAGAGAAAATCTTTGTTTGCTATACCATGCCTCTCATCTGCCCGTTAACAACCTACACCTTCAAACATGTATATATTATATATATTATATGGAGAGGATCTAACATTGATGTGCTTTATGTATTTATTTGTACTATAATATAGTAGTAGTAGTATAGTGTGTGTATATATATATGTGTGTGTGTGTGTGTGTGTGTGTGTGTGTGTGTGTGTGTGTGTGTATATATATATATATATATATATATATATATATATATATATATATATATACATACACACACACACACACACTATACTACTACTACTATATTATAGTACAAATACATAAAGCACATCAATGTTAGATCCTCTCCATATAAGACACTTCATTGGCAAGCAAACCAATATGGGTTAGCTTTTTAGCAGGTCCTCTTTGGTTAAGCTGGTGCTAAGGTTAGCTATTCAATGGTTATAACATCCTTGGTATTAAATTAGCAGTGACTGCTGTATTTATTAAAAAATGAGAAAAGAAACCTCTACTGTTGTAGCCATGTGGCCAATGTTTACAAAAATCTTTTGTGCAATTATTTCTCCACTTTCTCAGTGAAGGTAAAAATCTAGATTTGATTAATTAACGCATAGAAAATCACCTCGCTGGTAATTTGTTTTGTTATGGAAAAATGATCAACACCTCACCAAGGATAGAAACTTGAAACTAGAGGATCAAATACTCCCAAAACAATATGCCAAACCAGATGCTGGAACCGCAACAACTTGATATTTTTCTTCAGCGTATCCACAGTACTGCTGCTCATAAAACCAAATCAGGGCTAAATTATCACAGAAGCCAATCAAACAATCTTTCAAACACATCAGCACACAGACAAAGAGGCCTGGTCAGATAGCAACAGTACAGTACAACATCTGGTCCAACTTCAATAAACTGCAAATACTTTTAAAACTCACCGGTAAATCTGTGAAAGCTATACCTATAGAGGGGGAAAAAAGACAATTTTATCTGAACACTGTTTAACCAATTTCTCACAGATTACCTGAATACACAGTCTGCCAAATGTCTATGGTATGAGCAAAATTGATCAATCAAACTTTTTTGCAAAGAGTTACTTGGAGTGGAGTTTTGTGTTTATTATGGAATGAATATTATGAATGGCAAACTTGTATACCTAGACTGTGACCATTCTTAGTGTAAAAGCAGGTGTTGTTGATGAGGTTGACGCAGCAGCCAATCACATCACCAGTGGTGAAAGTCGGGCCATAGGGCTGCCCTGTACCCGATGAGCAAAAGGAGTGGCCATCGTCTCCGTGGTAACCATATGAGTGTTTGTCCCAACCTGAACATAACAAAAGAAATAGATGTTTTTGCGTTGTTGAAAGATGAACTGCTGTGTGAAAAGCTAATGGATTCAGCTTGGGGTTTTATCTCTTCAGTACTCTGCAGCATTACTAAGGGCCCACCCAGTGTCCTGTGACTTGTTCAAAACGGACAGGGTGTCACCCAGCTCTGCCAGATATCCCTCGCTGGCTGCATGTGACCCCATCACTGCAGTGTCATCTAAGGCCAGAGTGTTCTTCTAGTCTCTAAAGACACACCCCAAAGGAAACAACATAAAACAGGCCTACTTACGGGTGTTTTGTAGCTGTATCTCAGACAGACAGACACACACACACACACAGCAAAAGAAAGTGCACCTACAGACTGGATGGAAACTTGCAGAATTGCTTTACCTGGAAGTCTGTTCATGTTGACCCCCTGTGCAGACAAGCCTATTCCCATGTAACTGAAAACCAAACAAAACATTAATACTATTTCCAATCTGACAGTGTGATATGTAATGTTATGTGAAAAATATATATTTTTAGGTTTTCACACCATATAAACATAACAGGTTTGCTCCCTTACCCATCTCTCCCTTTACTGATGATTTTCACCTCAAAGTAGTAAACACCACATGCTGCTGGGATGGGGTGGGTTGCCCGTACAGAGGCAGCGTCTTTTGGGGTCTTTCCGTGTCCTTAGTGGTTGAGGGAGACACATACATTGTCCAGTGAGAACATATGCAGGCACTAAAATGGGAGGCTGCAAGTGTAACGTATAACAAATCTCACCTAACCAAAAACTCCACCATCACTAGCGTAAATTTTCTCACCTTACTCAAAAACTCAAAACATTAACCTGTATAACTGCCCATTTAAAATACTATAGATTATATAATAAAACATTAGAATGTATAAATGTCATGTAAAAATAGAGTTGGCCAGTGTAGCTACATATCAAACTAAAGCATCTCATCTGACACGCATACAAAAATAAGCGGACGTTACAGTTAACTATCGACAAGGTGATAGATATACTAAAAGATACGGCTAGTTGTGGGAGAAAATCAAGGGGCTTCTGAGAGATAGCTGAAGATGGAGGCTTGACGTCATAACTCGGGGAAAATGTTTAGCAAGCTAACGACAGCAAGCTGATTATAGTTAGCTATAGAGCTTCAATATGGCGAGATTGCACCACGACTACTAACAGTTATGAGTGCATCCTGCGCAATCCACCTCGTATGCGTTTTCAAAGGATTCAACAATAGTCAGCTCTATTTCTGTCCGATTCGGTTAATCTTTAAGTTGACATCATGCTAGCTGTTATCTTGTTTACTCGTTAGCTCTGCACTGAAGCGATCATGTACCAAGTCAACATTTCCGGACCTGGCTGACCTGTTGGGTTTACTGAACTAAACGAAAGCTTTATTCAACTGACATGTAAATGACAGTGTCACTACCCGGGTCCCAGATTGACACAAGACGATAGATAATATTAATGATCTAATCATACTGACAAACAGCAAGAAACGCAACTGAATTATGAAATAGCTGACAATAATACACTAGCCTCAAAACTCATAGCTAGCACATAAACAACTTGATGCGTACAGGGTAGCTGTCCTCCAAACTAGCTAGAGCAGGTATGTAGGTGACATTAGATTTCACACGCTAAACCGAAATAAACTGTCGCTAAGTCAACTCAGTTAACTAACAATAAAGGCTCCACAGCTCCAAACCTCTATATTTAGACTCAGTCAAATGATCTCGCCTGTTAGCTGGCCTTTAAAGCTAAGGCATGCTAACATTTGCATTTAGCTAAATAGCCAGCGAGCTACAGTAACGTTAGCTTATGTTGATGTTACTTCATAAAGTAAGTTAGCGACCTAGCTTGACAGCTGTAACAGACTAGCTTGCTACATAGTTCAAGCAAATAGTGTCTGACATTACACCACACTAAATCGGTGGCCGGTTATTTTTAGCCAGGCAAAGTTAGCATGTTAACCAGATTGACTTTTGTGGATTCCCAAGAGAAAACAACAAACTAACCAAACTGTTTAACCTACCTATGCGATAAGTTAGCAAACTAACTAGCTAGCCACTGCAGCTAACACTGATTTGGTAATACTTTATAAATGTGACGCAAGCTAGCTACAAATAAAGTTAGCATCCCTCGTTTAAGGGAGCTAGCCTGTAAGAACGTTGGTTTATTTTCGTCGTACCTTTGTAATGTACTCGTAGATTGTTCTGTGAAAGACCAATGTAACTGAACTTGTCCTTGGGACTCCATGATCTAGGCAGTAGAGTCTCTTGTTCATTTACAGCTGGATATAGACTTCTAAGTCGCTGATTGAGCTCCTTTTCCTGCTCGTTAAGAGCAGAGTCTCCGTGAACAACAACCGACATCAGAAATCCACAGCCCGATGATGGTCCTGACATGACGATTCGTTCGGTTTCGGTTGTTTTAATAGCTAGCCAGCTTCTTTCAGCTGGGCTGCTATTCAAGAGTGACAATTTCTAGTCGTTTACTTGACCACAAATATCGTGGTCCTAGCCAGCTAGCTTCAATGCTAGCACCGAACAACTCGAGTTAGCTCCTCAGCTTGCTTGTCCAAGTAAGCAATCGTAACAGCTAGCTAACATTAGCTGACATGCACAAGGCAAATAAACTACAGCTCTAACCAACATTTGCCATCTAGAAAATGTTAGAAAAGTTCGACGCTATGCGTTAACACGATACACAATAAATCCTATATACTATATTGACACTGGACATCGACAGATAGCTCTGTAGGTAAACCCGATCTTTTGTTTGTTGTTAGTGAGGGATCCACAAATCCGATTGGCTAAGAGGAGGTCCAGTCACACTTCCTCGAGGACATCATACATGACCAGACATAACCACTTATTTTCCACTCAGGTAGCCTACTGTAACTTCAGGCTAAGTTGGCTATCCATAAATTGTCTGTATGTATGTGTTTTTAGTTAAGGTATTTAGTAGTCGCTTTTGTCCAAAGCAACTTACAACTTAGATAATATAATGTAAAAGGGTTTCATTACGTGAAATATACGAGGAAGAATGCAGCCTGTGTTATAGCAATTTCTTTCCCCAATATTTGACACAAATTGAACATTACATGTAGCCTACCTATGGATGGATATGGAAATACATAAATTGAACATTACATGTAGTCTACCTATGGATGGCTATGGCAATAAATAAATTGAACATTACATGTAGTCTACTTAGTCTACTTATGGATGGATATGGAAATAACAAGTTATTGTCTGGTGAGAGAGGGGGGGGGGAGCATGGTTTATTGCCCTGAACTGGTATTGTCAAACATGTAAAATGCCATAATGCTTTCTCAATTAAGAATGATCAGTGATCAGTTAACGTATATGAAAGGTTTTCTCATTGGTTCTCATGGTTTCAGAAAATGTTGCTTTTATCCACATTCCTTCCTCATCCCAAATTGTCACCAGGCTTGCATTTTCAACATCACAGTCTACCAGAATATTTTCTGTTGCGTTATTATGGTTGGATGTAGAGATATCCTGTATGGACATATACATACTCCGTCATCTTGCAAAAGACTACAAAAGTCAAATCTTCCAAAAGTGTTTCATCATTTAATTTCTTGTCACAAAAATGATAGCTGACAAAAAGACTGCTAAAGTCACAATGCATTGACACAACATGTTATATTCAAGACATTGATCTGTTTTTGCAAATTCCATAAATCACAGAGAAATCATATTTATGACATTTGATCATTAAGGGATAATCATAGATCAGTTACTTTGCAAAGGAGTGCATTTGGTGGCTCAGACTAACATTCCTCAACTTTTTGCATACAAACATTTGAACGTGTGAAAGACAGCCCTCAGTCATGTTTACAGTTAGGCAAACATACAACCTCCATATTCAGTTGAGTGCTCTATAAATATGCAGATAATCCTTCATTTAAAGTATTTTTAAAAGCTAATTAATTACATATTTAAAGTTCTTAATGCTGAAGAAGAGTTGTTTTTTGTCAGTGTTTGGTGGACCAGTTCTTCAAAATGACAAACATTTCAAAGCAGCTGTTAGCAAAACAGAGAGCTATTGGTAATGCTACTTTTGCTAGCTGAAAACTACTTCTACTTATGTTCTGTTGTGTCCATTGCCCCATCATATATTATTTATTTTTGTTGGTTCCAAACTATCCAAAACTGTGGTGGCAAATAATGGATATAATATTGTATCCATATAAATGGTGTCCTCTAACCACGCTGGAGCAACACGTCACAGTAAAGTCAGGCTGGTGATGTGGATGGTTGCCCTTTGGTTGTTAGGGTGGCACGCAGTCCCAAAATTCGTGGCAAAGGCACTGGCAGAGCCCATATGCCATGATCATGAGCAGGCTAGCGGGCACCAAGCTGACCAGCAGCACGCCCAAGGTGGTTTTCTGCATTATGAGCAAGTAGACGCCCAAAGGAAGAGAGCTGAAATACAGCAGACCCAGGAGCCACACCAGGGCCCGGGCTGACGTCTGACACAGCAACGCTGCACAATTCCACACTGTCCATCTCTGTGTGATAGAAGCCATGGAATCCAGGCTGGAGGAGCGGTAGTCCCTGCTACGGCCTGCCAAGGGCCCTGTCTGAGGGCCAGACTCCGGCGGAGGCTCCATAATGGTGATGACCACATAGTTGGAGCTGTGCAAGGAAGAGGGAGAGGCTGTGGCAGAGGCACCCACCAGAGAGCTCAGGTTCCTCGGACTGAGGAGGATCTCTCCAGGGCACTCGTGAAGATTTCTGTGGTTGCGCACCTGAAGGGACAGCGCCGTCACCAAGTTACAGTCATCGGGGAGGCTGCCCACTGCTTCTCCAGGCAAACCGGTGATGTATCGACAGAATGGGCACACTATTGCATTTGGCGGTGACTCCCCCAAGTCCAGGATTTTGGCCAAGCACTTGGCACACAGCCGATGGCAACACTCGAGCACCTTGGGCCGGCGGTTGGAGAGGCTGTAGGGGCAGTAGCAGATCTTGCATTCTAGCTCCTCTGTGGCGACGCCGTCCTCCAGTGTCTGTCCCATCATCTCGCCCTCTTCTCAGCTCTGGCGGATTGGGCACTCAACGGGCAGGGCCTGGGAACATAGTCGCGAGGCAGCTGCAGCTACGCCACTTCTTGGGTCCGGAGGGTGTCCCATGCAGGCTGAGTGTAGCAGGGCAGGGTAGAGCAGAGCGGAACATCCCCCTGTGCTGTGCCACACAGCTCTGGGCTGATTCGTGCAGAAGAGCCTTTCATGCACTGTGTGGAAGGGTGGGGAGAGGCCGCCACAGAAAAGATAACTGTTAACACAGCAATAGAGAACAAACACAACAGCAACAAAGCAGCCCCTGTAAAACCAGGGCTGGAATTTTCTAGCTGGGCCTTTTGTTGCCAGTGCAATTCAGTCCAATTAGTGGTGCAGCACGTCTTTCTGGTACACTGTTAATAATGACCGAGAGAGGGGTCATTCACTTGCAGAGGGGTAGGTTGTAATAAAGAATCTTCCACTGATTGCCAGCCAAAAGGAAAAGGAGTCCTCCAAAAGACACATGAAACTACATTTTCAGAATGATTTGAGTCATTAAAAAGTAGACACCACAGGATTGTTGTGATTGTAATTACTGTACAAGGTGTTACTGGGATTGTGATTTGGCTTTGGAAAAGTGCCCTTGTTTTTGAGCCAGTTCTGTAGAGTTGAGTCACTAAGAGAGCAAAATGGGTCAGGACTCTTAGCTTCATTCTTCTCTGACCCTGAGAGGCAGACATTATTCAGAACCTTCCATGTGTGATGAATGTCAGGAGAGCGGGGAAACATACTAAATGTTTTTTCCTTTTCAACCCCTGCTCAAGGACTCTGACTCTTGACTCTTTAGCTGTTGGGCTTTGAAAACTAACATATGTTTGGATGTAACTTGGATCAGTTTTATGATGAAAATTAAAACAATATTGTTTTCCTGACTTGCCCATCAATGACACACATAGGCATTGAAAAATATGTAATAAACACACATGTTTTTTTTTTACATGTCTTTTAAATATATTATTCTAATTGTGTTTAAGAAGTGAGGAGTCTGTCTATCTGTTTTCTAATGTTTTGTTACATTCTGTTTAATAATGACATTATAAATATATAAAATATATGTTGTCTTTGAAATTACTTCTCCTTTCCTTCTCATTTTTTAATCGGATAGGTAATCTATTGTAAGATATGACTAGTTGGCACACCCCCCTCCCTCCCCTGACGAAGCGAAAACGATGACGTCAGATCTCCCCAAAGCAACCCTAGCAGCCCCAGAAATTACGTCAACGACCGAACAACAACAAAATCTACAGCAGCTGTGAGCGAACCCTGACCGTGACTAGACGGTATTGTTTTTGTATGTCGTGTTAGGACAGAAACGACACTGTTGATACCAAAGAGGCGGGGCGCACGGTCATAGGCATAGGGAAGGGATTCTCTCTGGAGCTCAGGTGGGGCGATGGCGGAATCTAGGAAAGAGCTGTCAACCGGTTCCCGACATCCATCAGTTGGCTCGCCCTTATGTCGCATCTCCATCGTGATAAATTGGAAGAGACCGCTTTGGACCTCCTCAGTCTTTGTTGTCACCAATTCAGTTTTCTGGTAAGATATTCATGACGCAATGTACATCTAACAAATGTCAAGGTCTTGCAACATTGTCCTAGCTTTTTTTTTTATAAAGGTAGCCTTGGACACATGTTTGTGGAATAACATTTATATCACCCCTGAAAAGTCTAATTGACTATGGCCTTAAATGACTGAAGCTCAGCCTAGTTAGCCTAGCCTAAATAGTTAGTTCTGATATTTGGGAGAGATCATGATTTTAACTGTCAAATGCAGTGATCCTCATGTAAGCTGTGACTGCAGTTGCATTTAGAACTTTTAAAACTGGAACTTGGTACCTATCACCACATGTGGAATAATGGTAGCCTATGCTTTAACAACATTAGCTGAATAGAAGATCAGCTGGCATTCACCTGCCAGTAACTGACCATTCTGCCATACACAGTAGGCCAAGACGGTATGATTACTGAGCTCATTCGAAAAAAAATCTATGTAGGTTAACCCCTGGTTTGTTTGCAAATCAGGCATTTTTTCCCCTGCTTTGCAAATGCTCAAGCCTTTTTTCCTGTTAGATGTGGCCTCAACTTGTACAGTACAGATTGTATTGTTAAACATGCTGTTATCTATATTAAACTGGAAAAGAAAAACACTTGCATGTGCAGTGAAAACAGCATACACGCATGCAACTTCTTTTATTACTGTAGTAGCCTTGATTACTTATCTAGAAGAAGATGAACATGACTGTGGTTCCATGGCCTTGCACCAAAACTGTAAAAAGGCATGATAGACTGACCAGGTGCATGTCCATATGAAAAATATTGCTCTCCAATGTGGCAGCATCTCCTTCACCATTGAGGCTATTTGAGTAACCCCATTTGAAACCAATCATTTGATCTGGATGACAAGACTTTTTTTGGGGGTTCTTGATTTTCCCCACAGGTTTGTGACCCTTAGTCCCTGCAGAGTGTTCAGCCTCATGTGCTTGAGCTTGGCTCTGATGGTTATCATACGGTTTGTGCGGGATCTGTGCCGGACCAGATCCAAAGGTACAGTATGACGATAATGATTTGACATAGATATTTGTTTATAAGTATGGCTTACACTGTGGTCATGTCCTCAATATCAGGCCCATTGTTAACACAATGATGGGGCTATAACCCTTCCTGTAGAAGACATGTCACCCAGGTAACCATCATACTTAGCCTACTCTTTTGCTCTACCCATGGCCAATACCCTAATGCATGATGGTAATCATTTCAGACTGTTGATTTGTACCCATCTGGTACGTTAAATGTGGAGCATGTAGGGCTGCTGATAAATAATCACAAACTGTGGCTGTCACACCATGCCTCAGCTGGGGATTATCGTCTCCTAATGAGTCAGCTGTAAGCCTGGTGTAACAGCAGGACACAGGACTCTACTGCTGGGCTGAAGGCCCATCACGTTGTGGTTTGATATGCAGTGCTGAAATTATGGTTAGGGAAATGTAGCACCGTGAGCTCAAAGTGCTGTGAGGAACGCAACATTGCACAGCTTGCTTGCACTGATGACTTGACTTGATTAATATAATTCGTTGTAATCGATAAAGACAGCATTTACATTATTTTATTTTTGTCTTCCATAGGAACTCATTTATGGCACAGTATGACTGGAAGGTAAGTTCAGGATGTTTAATATTATTATAGCCTACAGCTCTCTTGGTAGACCCCATGGAACCACTGATTCAGGGAAGCTGTAAACCTTTGCTGCAATACAGTTGTTGTAAGTAATATTTCACCATCAGTATAACTATATTCAGTAATCAGGAAATTCCCAGACAGTTTTGTGTATGCAGGGTACATTTAATGAATGCCGGTACACTTATACAGTGGCTAGCACAAGACCTGCTATTAATGCTTTCATCAGGTTTAAGGCAAAGGTCACCACAAACCAGAAACAAAAGCCTATTTCCACAGGTAGAGAACAACATGAATGTTGGACACTTTAAGTTTTGTCCACTAGATGGTGCTAAATGTTTTTCTCTCTCATAAGGTCCAGGTACACTTCTGCAGATGTGGATTTGCGCAATATGGATACAGGCGTGCGCATTAGTGTATCCCCAAGTGTACTCGTTTTTGTGCTGTTGCGAACAAACTGAGCGCGTGTGCACCTCAACCTTATTGTACTGAGTGCATGCAAACTGCTGCACGCTCAGTTTCGCACATGCAAAGTCAAAACGGACATGTCAGTACAGACACAACACTTTGCTGCAGCACAGACAGTCCATGCGGGCTGTGCGGATGACACAATTTGCGTCATCCACACTGTGCAGAGACCGTACGCAGACCATGTCCGCAGAAGTATACCAAACGCTTCACAGAAGTACTTCAGACAGTCACAGTGTTTCACAACAGCTGACTGGTTTTGTGGCATCCAATGAGCCTTCCTAACTGTCAGATAGAAGCTGCTGTTGATGCAGCTGTTGAGTGTGGATAGACCTAATGCCACTTACCCTGAGGACGGCATGCCAGTCCATGGCTGTGACCTGGGCAATGGACAACTTTCACAGAAAGGGCATGTTTACTTGCTTATACATGTTGAAGTAGTTGAAACATACACAAATGCCTTTCAATAACCACACATTCATGATGCATCTGTTAGATAGTCATGTTTTATACCTGTTTTGAGCAGACCTAATGGCACCTCATTGTCACAGGGTCCTTTAGACGGGCACACATCATTTTAAAATATCAAAAATGTTTTGCTTCCCTGAAACAAGTCAGTGTGTCCTGTCTTAGCAACCCAACAGGTAGCCATAGGTGACCACACCAGGAAGGAGGAAAAGCAGGTCTTCAGTGACTGGGGAAAAATTCTGTTGTTGGTTTATAGCTGACATCAGAGGAAATGGACCACATCAGTTGTACTGTTTAGATACCTGCAAAGCACATTATGCCAATGAGGAGGATGGAAGAATGACTATCACTACATATCAGAGCATCAGAAGAATGCCAGGAGAGCTACAGGCCATGGGTCACAAATGGATATCCCACATAAAGCTTAACGTTCTTCAAACATCTTATATGCAGCTGAGAGAAAAAAATCAAATTTTTCTTCATTTTCTATTATTCTTATCACATCTGGTCGTGTTTACCTTTATCTTCTGGCATTGCCTCAGAGGCCTCCTTTGTTGTTGTTCATAAAGGCCTGTGTATTGCACAACCAGACCCAGTGGCAGCATTGTGTTGGGGAGGGTTGGATGCCACTGAAGTAATCCCCCTCTGGGTGTTTATGTGAGGTGGACCTCATTAAAGAGGCGGGCTGCTGGAGAGCCGCTGGTCAGCCTGGTCAGTTATGTAGGCCCAGGTCGATATGGGTCATGTTCCAGTGTGTGTCTTTACTCCTCAGCCCCCACTCTACTAAAGCCCCCTGCGCCATGTTCCAGTGTGTGTCTTTACCCCTTAGCCCCCACTCTACTAAGGTCATGTTGCAGTGTGTGTCTTTACCCCTCCAGCCCCCACTCTATTAAAGCCCCCCGCCCCCCCTGCGCCTAGTTCACTGGGTTCTTCAGGAAGTGGAACCTTCACTGCAAGCTTTTCTGTGTCATTCTCAGATTATTGGCTCTTGAAAGAGTGCATTGTTGAGGTGCAATACTGGAAATCCGATGCGATGGCGGGTATTTGCTTTATCTCAGCTGGTGTGATTTTGTAAACACTTGCGGTTGATACACCTACCCTGGCCCCGAAATGAAAAGCTGAGGCTAAGTTGTAGTCCACTGCATAACAGAGGCCTTTTAACGTTTTAACTCATATGATGTCTTGGACTGCTGATTTTGATGTACAGGCATTCATGAATGTAGACAGAATCATTACTGAATTATTATGCAGTTGTAGTTGTGTGACACAAAATTCTCAATGGCTGAACTTAAAAGATTAAGGTGTATCAATACAATTATCATATACAATATCAATATGAGATACTGTAATGGTTTCTGAGGCAACTGACTAATACTGCTGTACTCTAATAGAAGCTTTGTTATTTTTATTGGTACAGTATGTTACATTTTCCTGGCATGTTATCATAGGGTTAGTCCAGGCCAGATTGTGTAGGACTGGGCCTCCTTTGTAGTGATGGTTCCTGATGGACATCAACTGTATTTAACCACAAACAGGTCAGTTCAAATTAAATGTTCTGATTTTGTTTAAAATGAACAACCCAAATACTGCATATGTATGGGGCGCCATTTGTAAAATGTTGCACGTTCGAAAATCCTGCTCAGTTTTGCTACATTTAGCATTTTCATATGGAACAAAAAGCACGACAATATTCGAATGTCACTTTTTCAAGCATTTAGAGAGAAATTCATGTAAATTCATGCGATAACTTTTCCAAGGATATTTTTTGGCAGTAACACAAAGTTGTTAAATAATATAAATATTTAATCTAAATGTTAATGTTAAATGTTAAATGTAAATGTTAAATATAAATGTAAATGTTAAATGTAAATGTTAAATATAAACGTAAATGTTCAATGTTATATATAAATGTTAAATATAAGTGTTTAATGTAAATGTTAAATGTAAATACAAATATCAAATGCTAAATGTAAATGTTAAATGTAAATGTTAAATGTAAATGTAAATGTTAAATGTAAATGTTCAGTCTACATGTCAGACTTGACGACAGAACATTAGAATATTTACGGTAATTCATAGCTTTCAGTAACACTACCAGGGATACATTGCGGGCAAAATGTGTCGACCAACAGTGGACATCGTCGAGTAGTGCAACCTACTCAATTACGATCGCCATCAAACACAGATCATACCACAATAGCCAGACAGAGATATCTAGAAAAAAAATACATTTTGGGAACCTGTGATCCCTTTACTGCACCCGCTGATATTTGTATTTCTATAACGTCGTAGAAGTCCCTGCCTGAGCTCCAGTTTGGAGATATTTACATCTAATAGAAAATCCGTCCCCCTACACACCTTAAAAACTGAAAGCCTACCAAAAGCACAGATAGTAATTTAATTTTCAGAAGGGGATGGGTTAATAACGATGTCGTCTGGAAGGTGAAAACTAATAAACATCTTCATTATCAGAGCAAAGATGATTGCCATTTAATAGCTAGCTACCAGCTAGCGAGCTACATGCTGTTAGCTAGCAACCTTTAGCCTACCCAACACTGTTCTTTATCATTTTACACAATTTCCTGGTTAACACAAGTACAACCACCTGGTCTGGCGAATGACAACTGAAATTATCTTCCCAAGTATTTTCTACTGGCATTGTAGTATTACCAGTTGGATGACAAAATACAGTAGCCTAGCCTAGTTGCTTAGGTACTTGTCGCAATCTCAGAGCAGAAACCGGGTAATCCAATTTGAATCGTGTTGATGCTTTGTTTCTTGACTTTATTTCTTGATCTATTCCCGTTTTAGGTAGTTATTCTGATGAATGAGGCGACCAAAACAGGGTTAATGCTTTTATTGCAAGCTCCAAAAAGAAGGCTACTTTACTGCCCGCCTGAGAAAAGTTGACCCAGAAGACGTCTACAATCAGCTGGAAACAGCCGGGCTTGTCTCCTCGCCGATTTGAACAGCCAACCGAGCAACAACTGTCTGGCATTTTACTACCTATGTCAGACAATTTTAAAGCGGATATATTAAATAATCTTGAATGAAAGATGGTCAGTTCCAGTATAAATTCCAGTGGTAGACAGCTGTGGAGTGTATTTCTTGCCCGCAAGCTGGTAATTCTGACGTGACGTGAAAACTATGAAAGCCAATTACCGTAAATATTGTAAGGTTCAGTCTTCAAATCTGACATGTAGACTGAACATTTAACATTTACATTTAACATTTAACATTTACATTTAGCATTTACATTTAACATTTACATTTAACATTTATATATAACATTGAACATTTACGTTTATATTTAACATTTACATTTACATTTAACATTTACATTTAACATTTAACATTTACATTTAGCATTTACATTTAACATTTACATTTAACATTTATATATAACATTGAACATTTACGTTTATATTTAACATTTACATTTACATTTAACATTTACATTTATATTTAACATTTACATTTAGATGAAACATTTATATTATTCAACAACTTTGTGTTACTGCCAAACATTATTCTTACATGAATATCTCTCTAAATGTTTGAAAAAGTGACATTTGAATATTGTTGTGCTTTTTTCCCCATATGATAATGCTAAATGTACCAAAACTGAGCAGGGTTTTAGAACGTGCGACATTTTACAAACGGCGCCCCATACATATGGACTACTCTGGGAGCTCTGGTGTTTTTTAGTAGGATGCCATAAACGGAAGTTTACTATTACAAAAGCTGTGCTTTACTCTAACATCTGAGCCCAAAAAGCTGTGCTTTGCTCTAATATCTGAGCCCAAAAAGCAGATGTGTACTCAGAAAACAAGGCCTCATGCCTGCCCTACACACCTATGGAGAATAACACCTTTCCATGCAGTCACTTGAAAGGAGCAAAATGGTAGCATTTAGCTCTTCAGAGCTTTGTTTACTTTACGACACGTTTAAACATCTTGAGGTGATTGTTTAGGTTTTTAGCTCAGGCAGTCCTTTGAGAGACCTGCAGCATATGATTTTTCTTTCTGAATGTTGCTGATGTTGCCAGTGTTATTGCTAAACGTGAGGTGGAGTCAGATTGCCTGTTGGTTTACCGTGAGTGCTGTGTGCAATAGATAGGATGACACAGCTGTTTCTGGGATTCAGGAACTGCTCGCAGGTCAACTGCCGTCATCATGCCGCCACCTGATACTTGATAAAGCTCATTGGATGGAATGCTCTTAGGTCCAAGAAATAACCAATCACAAGTAGGTATGTTTAGCAGCAGAGGGTTTGCTCTAAAGGCGGGCTGTCATTGGTCAGTGGTTGGTGTGTGTTTGTTGCTCACTATGCGAACACTATCAAGTCTGTTGTGGATATCTCGTCACTGTCAAGTGATCCACCTATGTCAGTTTGGTCAGAAATAAAAGACAGGGCATTGACTCATTGGCTTCTGCTATCAGTATCTATTTGTATCTATCAGTATCTATTTGTAAGCACATAGTAATCATACCAGTATCTCAGTGTTTAGTACCATCAGAGAAGGATCCGTAATCATGGAGTTGGATTCAGTTGCAACTGTACTTTTATATAAAGTTGTGTTCCTCCTGTGTCATAACGACATACTGATTTGACTTATGGTGGCTTTGTTGTTGATATGTTCTTGTCCCAATGGCCCATGTGACTCATGGCCAAGCATTTATAGTTTGTGTTTAGTGAATGGTGTACCAAGACTGTGGGAATGCTTGCGCAATTTCTTAGAAGAAGGCCCTACACATGATATGACAGCAACATCTACTGAGGGACACAATAACACATGTTCATGAAGCCGCATGAGTGTGAACATCGTAGACCTGCTTATTACAGCTTGAAAACACAAACACCACGCAATACTTTTTCTAGTATCACAAATATTTTTTTTCCTGAGGTGAAAAGGCTTGATTTCATATGAAAGGAACATGACGTAACCCCCGAAGGAAGAGAGACAGAGACGGAGACGGAGCGAGAGAGAGAGAGAGAGAGGGAGATAGAGAGAGATGGAGATTGGCAGGCAGTCAGAGAGAGAGAGAGAAAGAGAAGGAGGTTGACAGGGTGTCAGAGAGAGAGAGAGAGAGAAAGGGGAGAGGGGTGCCCTCACCCACCCCCTTCACTCCACCCCTCCCCACCCCCCACCCCCCTGGTCTGATGCCTGCTGGTGGAATGCTGTGTGACTCTGGTATTTTTAGACCTGGCCAGTTGAAATAGTAACACTCAGGCCTCATTCAACATAAACACAACTTGCTCTCCCTCCATGTGGCTATGAACTGGTGAGCAGGATAGCACTGAAAGCTTAATTTGAGCCATAGGCTACAGTGCCGGACGATAAATCATACTTTCCACTGAGGCGTGAATTTTGGATATAGGCGTGGCGACATATTCTTCTTTGATAGAGAACATTTCAACGTGCCTATTACAAACCTTCACTGCCCAAGTCTGATTCATCTATCTGACAAGAAATATCAATGATCAATGTCGTTCCCTTTATTGAATGGATGGCTCATTATGCCTACATAGTTCTGTGTGTTAGGAAGGAAGCAGGAGCAAACCTGTGTTATGGGTTAATGCAGTTAATCTATCTCGGATATCCTCTAGGTTCAAATATATCCTGGCATGCTTTTTAAAAAAGAATAAAATGTTTGTTTTAAAAGGTTACACTTCTTGAAAGACTTAAGCTTCTGGGAAGAGGTAGTCTAATTTGTCCGAGAATGTCATCTATGACGTAAATACACAATAATCTGGTCTGGTATCTGGTCATTTCTATTCCCATATGGTAGTCTAATTAGGCAGCAGAAGAAGTGCTGCGTACCAGCGCATTTTCCACAAAAGATCTCTTCTTGGCCACTACGAAATGCAGACAGAGATCGCATTCAGGTTCATCCATCTGTTCAAATTCAGCAACATAAATATAGGTCACAATCTCACATATCTTATGCATTCCTCATCCATGTAGACTACTGGTCACTGCTGCTCTTATTTTCCCCTGTCTGTGGGATATCTCACATTGTCAGTATATCTACACATACAGTCACCAGAAGCCTCGTATTACGCAAATCAATACCTTATGTCCACTCTCGTTGCTCAGTTAAACAAGCTTTCACTCACCTGTTGCTAATAAAAAAGCCATGTAAAGGATAACAGTCAATTAACGTTGAATGCCATAGTTACCGGAGATGAACCTGCTGTTGCAGTAGTCAGTAGTCAGAAGCTTAAGATCATTCTTTCATATCACCACACAGTAGGTTGCCTATGCTATTGGGAAGAGGAGTGAAAGTACCCTGTGTTTCCATCCGAAAACCTTTATTTCCATACATAATAGATCGGACCTCTTCTGCTCCCAATTTAGATTATTAAATTGAATATGTACCCAATCATATGTTACGCATGTTTGGACATCGACGTGAGATGGCTATATCTAAGTGACCAAAACCTTTTTTATAGTCTCAAAATCCGATTGCCTACCCTAAATAACAATATAGCACATTCACAGATCTACCAGGGCCCAGTAACACACCACACATTCACAGACCTACCAGGGCCCAGTAACACACCACACATTCACAGATCTACCAGGGCCACTAACACACCACACATTCACAGACCTATCAGGGCCACTAACACACCACACATTCACACACCTACCAGGGCCCAGTAAACCACCACACATTCACAGACCTAACCTTAGTGTGTGCCCATAATGCCATCAGTAAGCAGACCTTTACTAAACAGTTGGTTTACACATTTGCATAGTAACACATTTATATAATTTAGTTTACAAATTTAAATAAAGTAACAAACATCCCCATCATATAATAGTAACCGTGTTAAATGTTTGTCATTCAGCATTTAACTTAATTTAATTGAAGTAATTATTAATAAAATTGCCATGCCAGGTGAGGTCTGTGATTCGAATCCAATACACTTTCTGTCAAATTCAACTCGAACTGAGCCATACACTGTTCCAGCAAAATAAGCGCGTTGCTTCTGGAGGACTGAAGGCATGGGTGTTATTTGATTGACTGTTGAGTGCAAATATCAACAGTTTTTCCCCTGAATCACAGACTACACCTTTAATATTAACAGAATGAAAACATGTCGCGGTAGCAAGTGTTCTGATGTTGTGGTGACCCCCTCCTGCAGGGTATCTGTGTGCGCTGGATGCTGCCGAGAGGGCCCCGCTCATGCGCCCCCCGGGCCCTATGTCTGACGGCCAGTTCTACTCGCCTCCGGAGTCTGTGGCAGGTGAGCTCCATTGGGCACGGATGAGAAAGATGCTCAGTTAGGAAACTGGGAAAGCCTTAATCCTTGTTATTACTTTTTAGAGTATTACTTTTACCTATTACTACTTTTTAGAGAAGAAATGCAACAGATTATAGGCCCTTATTATTTTTACAAAAGCCATACTTTGAAAATCCCACGTTCAGCTATGAACATAACAGCATTGACCATTATAGCCTAACTTAGCCCGTGTTCCCTTTCAAATTGTCAGTACTTTTCAGTTCAATACAGTTTTATTTATGTTTGTTTATATTTATCTATATATTTACATGTAAAATTATTATTCATATTACAAGCAGGCAGTCCAGATATTGGACATGTTGTAAAAGTTTAGAGGTTAGAGTAATAACTAAGCATCTAATGTTTCTGAATTATAACAAATTCATGTCAGCACTTTAAGTTTCCACGTCAGGTTACACCTGTTTAGTGTACAA
The DNA here is from genome assembly GCF_900700415.2 of Clupea harengus. Classification (NCBI taxonomy): domain Eukaryota; kingdom Metazoa; phylum Chordata; class Actinopteri; order Clupeiformes; family Clupeidae; genus Clupea; species Clupea harengus. The sequence continues at coordinate 6,928,900 of NC_045176.1, forward strand.
GACAAACTAAAGTTATTTTGTTGTAAGGCTTGTCTTAAATGAATTTGTTGTGTATATTCAATGAGAGATAATATTGTTGTGGAAGGCTGCATTGTGATTTGCAGCTGCATTTCAATGTACTTCTTATACTCCGTCAACTACTTCTGTCATTGAGTCATTTGCTGCCATAATTAGCCTGGAAAGGCTCTTCTCCTTCGACACTTTAATTAGTGTATCTCGTTTATTCTTTACCATTAGTTATTTTGGCCAAGTTTCCTGTCTTGCTGCCAGATGCTCTGGTACAGTTAATATGTTTTTTATAGGTGGAGTGCAGGTGCAGTCATCTCTCGTGATATTTATCTATCTGTTGCTCAGTTCAGAGAAAAGAAAGGTTTCCTGTAGCCCACACGGCTTCTTGGAAACCCCCCTCTCATGTTCTATTTATTGAGGCGCATATATTCATAATGAGTCTGTGTAAATATATGACACTACTCTATTAATATAGTATATTACATTAATCTCACTCTATTAATACAATAGTGAAACATGGCCTCTCTGTTGTGGATTTGACTTCCAACCAAGATGTATTTATTTATTTATTTCCAGATTCTGATGATGAGTTATTGGATGAGGATAAACATGACCCTGAGAAGCCCATTATCTAACAGGTAATGTACTTAATAGCAGGGTCCCCATGTACATGTGGTTTGAAAGTATTGCATTATTTTAGTTTTGAGTCTGAATTTGGAGAAATTAAGTGTTTTCTAAATATACTTTGTGAAAGCTATGGAGTCAATCTTATTAAAATAATCAAACTTATCTTAAGGCAAACTCGACATACTGAATATTATATTTCAGATCTTTCCAGGAAGGATTGAGACGTTTATTGTATATCCCCAAATGTAAAATGCAAAAACCATGTTTACACCTGTGAATTAAGACTTAATTATTAATGTGTAACATAAAAATAAAATAAGACATTTTTATGACTTTCATAGTGGCCAGTTAAAAAATAAAAAACTACACTGAATCTGCATTCTTGTTACTTTCCCTGACTAGAGTGGGGGCCTAAGAATCAACTGTTTAAACTTGTTGTTGCCTTAGTTTTTATTTACCCTCTAAAATAATCAGTTTCATTTGAAAAAATGTGCAACCTGAAAACACATTCCAAAAATTGTAATCTTCTTTAATCCAGGGTATGTCTTTGGTGTATGTGTTTAATTAAAAAAACCGACCCTAATAGTTATTAATAATTAATAGTTTATAGTTAATAATGACATAATATTCTTAATATTTTTGCATTGTGTTGTTCCTGGGGACATATGTTCCAGTTTGTCTTTACTGCAGTGCCGTCCTCATAGCTCATAGTTGCGTGCAGACGCATAGCATAGCATAGCATAGCATAGCACAGCATAGCACATTCTCACTGCAGCTCTTTGTGCTGTTGCAGGAACCCTCTTCTCACAGCCATGTGGCGTAAACACATGCTGGGGCCACCATACTGGTGTCTGACAACCCCCCACCCCCACCCCCCGAAGCTCAGCAAACCCTCATGGTTTCCACTCTTCCCACCAATCCTGTCTGAGCAGGAGGATGGGAGAGGAGCCCGCCACGTGCCCACCACCATTGTCTTCTTCAACCCCTGGTCCACTCATTTCATTTCACAGAACAAACTGGTGAAGTGCAGTGCCTTTTGCCAGAGACATTTTAACTTAAATGCTTGTCAGACCGTTTTCAAACTTTTCTTTTCTTGTCTGTGCCATCTCCCACGTGAACAAAGCCTGGATGTTGAGGAGGCTGAGGGTCCTTACGGTTTGGGAGTGAAGGATTCTGGGTCCGCTTTGTGCCTGTACGATATGCTCTGCTATGATCTGCCCTGTACCCTCCACACACAGTCACAGCTCCCAATGTCTTCACTGCAGAAAGACTCTGGAAAAAAAAAAAGAACTGCAGCACTCCCCTGAGTATGTGTCAAAACAAAATGTGACTGAAACTTTGCATCTTGATGGGCTTTAGGAAGGTATGTCATATTCACAGTAATGAACAGTACAGCGTGCAATATTCACAGTAATGTACAGTACAGCGTCCAATAACATGTGATCCCAGTTTTGTGTTTGATCATCGCATGGCTGGCAGATGTGGCCAAGGCCTTGAAAAGGTGCTCTTGTGTCATCTGTGTTTTCTGCACGCGTTCATGTCCTAGTGAAGGACCTCGCATGTACTCACACAGAGGTCTGTTCACAGTGAAGGGCTAACCTAACTGGACACCCAACAATATGCTCTTAACGTATGAAGTGATGTATTTGTATGCATGAACATGTAATCTGTAGTTAGTTTGTTTTTATGTGTGACCGGACATTGTGTGCTCTGTGCTCTGGCCGAGATGATGACACCACACAGAGAAGAGCTCGCTTTAGAACACGTCCGGCACCATTCTGTGCCGGGCCACACTGGGCCCACATCCGGTCCTCGTCTGGCCCAGAACCGGCTGCTCTCCCGGTAGCCACAGCTGCTAATGAGGGCTCATGCACTGTGTGCAGGAAAAACAAGCACTGGTGACGCATTACCACCTTTCGAAATGAAACCAATTTTGTCTTTTTATTTGCCACAATAAATATACTGTTGATTATTTTAACAAAAATGTGGTTATTGGTTGTGTTTTTGCACCATTGCACCATGCAAGGAACTGTGCATATCATAGAATGATACTTCAGTTATGGTAGAAGTATGGTAGCTATACTGTATACAACAGGGAAAGCAAATAATGAAGTGGTTTTACACATTGCTACATCAGAAGTCTTTAAACATTTCCGTACCCGCGGAATTCTGTAATCTGGACTCCAGGCAATCCTGGGAATACAGGTGTTTGCTGTGTAGTTGGCTGAGAGGGGAATTTATAGATTTCTTTCCAACGTACGCTTTTTGTCTGTTATTCAGTTTGGGTGAGGGGCTGAGATCAAGTCAAATCAGGCGTTCATGTTTCGCTCTTGTAGGTGATGCACTCTTGCGTTGACCACCTTACCCACAAATAACAGTGCAGATGCAAGGCAGCCTAGCAAAAACAACCTCCACCATCTCATAAGCATGAATGCCATCACGCTGTGGTTAAACTGCTGCACTTTTTCCAGTAAGTGCTGGCTTAGCATCATTATACACACATTAACCGCATGTTCCTACCACAGCGCCTGTGGACCTGCTGCACTTTCAAAAGCTCTCTGCTCATTTTTTGTACCACAGTTTTTGTAGATGAATTAATCTGATTAGACAAATGCACTGTGCAACTTACAGTATGTACAATTGCATAAGGATAAAACAGTTATGAACCTTGTGCCTACAAGTCGTACATTTTAATTTGTTTAATTCAGTGCTGAAATTGAGCAGAATCTTGATTATTTATTATTTACAATTTATCAGCATTGACTTTATAATCAAGGCATTATAATAAAACAAGTTGAATTAAGTTGAGTACTTGTAAATGCTCTTTCAGTTAGGATTACATCATAATGAAGTAAAACAAATAGCTACTGTAAAGTCACTGAAAATACTTTCCTATGCTTTACTACAGATCAGGCATCCAGGTGTTTTGATATGAAGAAACACAAGTGATCTCCCCTATTTTAATACAAGGGCTGAATATGGGGGAATAATCATGAAATCTTGCAAACATTAGCTGTTTGACTTAGTGCCAGATCTATTAATACTCTCACAAATACTTAAAATGGTAAGCTTTGAATGTGCTTTGAAAATCTGCCTGTGTGTAAATGGCTTCTTACTGTATTCAGATGCATGCACTGGATTGACTACTTGATTAGGGGATTTAGGAGATTAATTTAGTACATTATTTATTAAGTTTTTATGGATTCTCACTAACATAATATTAATGTAGGTCATGTGTGTCTCACTTTCAGTCCAGAAATATTTTATCTGAATAGTTTTAGAATTGTAATATACTTGTTTTATGTATGGTAACAGCTATTCATGGCTTTTGACTAGTCCAAATGTATGGTCAAGTAATATGAAAGCCAATACATGTTTTGATTTTATTGCAGGTATACAATACAACAAAATGAAGGAAATGGTCTTTAAAGAAATATTTATTTGGAAGTACGCATACAAATATATATTTATTTATTTATTCAAAACACAGTACCCACAATCCATTTCAACAGTCAAAGTTGTAATACTGCAGTCTACATTTTTTTTTTATATAATTAAATACCTGCAGTATTTTTAACAAATGTCCTGATATCAAGTTCTTAATAACCAATGTTTCTTTCATAATTATATTAAAGGAAATTAGCAATGTCAAGTATTGAAAATGTGCTGTTTGTTGAAACACATTACCTATGATCGTCTGAATGAATAACTCAGCATTTTATAATTTACATTACAATTACATACTAGTTATACCCAGGTGATTAAATAATTTGTATAATTTGTAAACCAGTTTAATGTAATCTTATATTGCCTAATCTTTATTTGCTATGGTAATAAAAGTACATAGCACAAGAATAATTTGTTTCTAAAAAACTATGATTGGGAAATTGAAATAGAAGTTGCCATGGAAAATACACAGTATATGTTAAGTTATAGATAAGACAGTAATAAAATACAGCAGGACAAAATCATGCTATGTGCATCTTAAAACATAACAAAGTAATCAAGCATAACAAAAAAAAAAAAAAACATAGGTGGAAAATAAAGAGGAAATAATGTGCATAGATACTGATATGTATTGAGACATTTTGAAAATAGTATTTGCTGAAAAGGGAGAATCAGATAAAGATCGGCGCCCAAGTTTGACCTGGCACAAGCGTCACAAAGAATGGCATGTAGAATAAGCACATCACTCAGCTCCACAGCACGCTGTATCAGGGAGCTCTACGGTTGAGGGAGCGCTTGCTTCTCATGTTCTTTGTGCATATGAAGTAGGAGATGGCGCAGAAGTACACCGTGCTTTTAAAAATCATAAGGGTGTACACCCATGTTGCCAGATACAGACTGCGTGCGGCTCCAAAGTACTCTGTCAGAGCAGAAAAAATAGCCATTTCAAACACTTAAATAAACACATCATGACAGGATCACATTCTATTTTCTCATTTTCTAATGGGAATATTAATGGCAGTACATTTTTATGAATGTTTATTTAATAAATGTATATCTTCAGTTGTGAATTGTTATAAAAGTTATAAAAGTAGTTTCCAGTAGTTACCATCTAGTTGGTGTAACGTGGAGATAGCTGTGTCGTTGGGTGTTGAGCAGACTGTGACATTGAAGGTTTTTGCTTGAGGTTTTGTCACCGGCTCAGTTTGTCCTCCTGAGTTCACAGTATGTGAATTCATTTAACATACATTACAATAATACGAATGATATACAATTAAAATGCAATATACAGTATAATTCAATAGTACACAATTAAATAGTATACAATTAAATGTTAAATGTTGAATAAAACATAGAGACAAGCCAGGTGAAAAGCAGGTTTGTTTTTATGTCATTTTCTGGAACTCATCCTATTTAGAAACAGCAGGTTTGATAAAGATTTCAAACAGCAGAACTATAACATTAATTCCTATGCTGGCCAGAGTAGTGAACAGTAGAGTGGTACCTTTCTTTCCCTCTATCTCCAGAGGCTTGCTCTCTTTTCCTTCCCTGAGGGCTTCGTGTGTGTAGGAGCAGGCGTATCGGTTGCCACCGGCCTTCTGCTTGTCAATAATCATGATGCTGGTGTTTGTCTTGTCTGAGAAGCTGGTCTCCAGCACCTCGCGGTCATTCTTCACCACGTTTTCCCACTTTCCAGCTTTGAACACTTTCCAGTGGAATCTGACCAAGTCTGGGAACATATTACTGGCATGGCACAGAAAGGTGTTCTCTTTTTGAGATTTGGTGCTGGAGTAGACGCTCACCGTAGGTTGACGCACAGCATCATCTGAGGATGTAAGACAAACAGCAGCTCATTTTTGGGAAGCAAAGTGCAGTACACATACAAATAAATGATCTAAAACGAAAACAGTACATCAGGGACAGAATTGCTGGTTAATTGTATTCTTCCGTACCTGAAGTTCAGACAGTAAAGAGAACTGCAATATGAACACATAACAATACACAAATACACGCACACACATATCAAAATTGTACACTTTAAAGATTTTAGCGCTAGTGTTTTCTCATCTGTCGTCCCAGAATTTGTTATGGAAAGAATTTGGTTACACTGAACAACATGGCAGCATTGGTCCACATCAAACTTAGTAGAAAATTGCCTGACTTCTTACCATTGACAAATAACCTGGTACCTGTCCCAAAACGTTTAATCCAATCAGAAGCACACAGTCATTGAGTCCAAGACAAATAGTGCTCTGCATTAAAGTACTCCTTATTTTAATCATCCATCCATCATTCTAACTAGTCATGAATATATTCCAATTTCTTGGATTTGTTTTAAGACCTAATTTGTGGTACCGTATATCAGGGTACTACAAATGGTAGTCGGATTAATAGTTTATGGTCACTTAGTACTTTAACACTAATATTAAGGAAGTCAGTGTCACAGCATAAACAACCTAAAAAAACAGTTAAAATGAAAACATTTATCCTTCTACCACACTCACATGTATATGTATATTTGTCTGTATACTGTACATTTTTATATAATACTTTTTTTTCCATCACTGACCAGTTCTTAACATTTCCTTCATAACTCCAAAGTTTCTTCATCAAAAAACTGATTCACATTATGTGAAGAATTGTTTTTACATGTGCACATTTAGACTATACCTGGTTACCTGTTAAAATAACTGAAATGGCATGTTTGAGATCTTACCAGTGACAAACAGTCTGGTTCCTGGCCCAAAACGTTTAATATACCCAGAGGTACACAGTCATTAAATGAAATACAAATACCGCTGTGCATTGGGTTAACTATCTTGTGTCTCTTGAATATTTATCCATGATCAAATTTTCAAATAAAACAAATAAAAAAGCTCCTGTCACATTTGTCCTGGTATCATTTGGTCAATGTGATTTCTATATGTTTCTCACCTGACACATAAAGTCTTGTGCCTGATCCAAAGACTTTTACGTTCCCCACAGTGAAGCACTCAACCACAATAACTCAGTCATCTTTATAGCATATTCAGTATTTGATTGTTTTCCCAAATTAAATATCGTTGTTGTTGCCAAAACCTGAAATGTTGTTTTGTGGCTATTCGCCATTTGTTCAACCAATAGTGTGTTTTAATATGATACAAATGAGAGGCTAGCTGCTACAAACTCAAGACAAACAATCTGTGTGATACTAAGTAAAGTGCACTTTTGGCCATTACCATCATTATTCCCCCCATTTAAAAACATATAGCCACAGCCAATTTTAACAATGCCTAACTAAACGTTGTCCAGACTACTTTATCTATTAACACAACTTTTATGTTTCATACCTGTAACATAGAGCCGGGTGCCTGATCCAAACACCTTTATCGCTCCCACACTGAATAACTTAAGCACAATAACTGGAGAGGCGTGTTTGCATCATTACTATTGCACTGAGTAAAACATTTCTCCTCTTGTCGTATGTTACGAAGTGGCTTTCACAATTATTTACGTTGGCGATTTCTCTCTATATTATGGAACAACCAGCTCTGGAGTATCTTGGCTCTTTAAACCTGGGCTTGGTTTTTTATTCACTGAATAAATCCTCAAATTGAAGTCCATGTCTTTCTCTGCTGAAACGTCACTTCTCTGTGGATGGCTGAAAGTCCTCTATCAGTTGAAAGTTGAAAGTCCTCTATCAGTTGAAAGTTGAAAGTCCTCTATCAGTTGAAAGTCGTTTATCGTCTATGTACAGTACCCTTGTGAAAGGCTCTCCATCTTTCTTTTGGTACCAATGAATATAATTGCCGGAGTTACTTATCTCATTCGAGGTGTTTTGCACTGTTTCTATGTAAGTAATTTTGCTGCACTGGACAATGATAATTGCTCATTAACCCGATTCAAATGGATTCTACTGTGTATTACAGCAGTAGCTTTGGGAGATCTGTACCAAGACTGTGGGTCCCATGCAAAGGCAAAAGTGCGTTCATCAGCTGCAGAGAGGCATGTTCCTCAGCATACTGTGAGGGTGAAACTATAGACAACATCAGGGAAGTGCCATAATGCAAAGCAGTTTCCGTTCCAAACCTTTACTTATATTGCATCTGCAGATTTTACGAAGGTTTTCCTTTCAGAGTGTGTCTCCGCACTTCAGACCGCACGATAGCAGTTTACCTGGTTGTCAGCATCTATTTGCAATGGTTACAGTTGATTTCTGTCAACTATTAGACACGCCAAATTGTATCGAAAACACTTCGTTTTTGCTGTTTCCGTTCCCACCTTTTCCCATATATCAGTGGAGCTATGGAATTCCAAAGTACGACCATTCTTATCCACCTCACAGTCTATATGAGCCAGTTCTCTTTCTTCTTGCCACAGCCACTGGTTTCTGCTTGATGACTTGCTCGCATGTGAATCCTGATTAAAAAAAGGAAAATAAGTAACATGATTAGTGAAAAGAGTGTGAGAATGATAAGATCTGAATACTGAATAATGTTTACCGAACAAGAAGACTGCAAACTGTTTTGGCGTCGTTCTCGGATGCACAGTCAACAGAGTAGACTAAAATCTCCAACTCAACTGAGTCATACCAAAGAAGAAGAAGTTTCACGTGCCATTTAGCTGTTACCTCTAATGAAACAGCCAAGCTCACCCGGGTGTGGTTTGTCAAACGTCCAGTGACATTTTAGAAAACCCCTATACTCATTATAGATTTAGGCTGGCATTGTTTCTCGACAATATTTCTTTTATGCATGTGTAGATAAACTGCTGGCCTATTCCAGGTAAACATTTGCGTGATTCTGACGGCATTTGTGTTCTCTGTCCATGGTACTGAATCATGTTTTGCAACGTCTGCGTTTCATTCTCTTGTGCTGTTCCCTCCACTTCAACTTTGACTGTTTTAGGATCAGTATTTTAATACTGAAAAAACATCAACATCCAGGCTTAAAAGGTATAATTCACCTGACAATTACAAACTGTCATGGAACCATTCAACCATATACAAAATATACATTTTCAAACAATGCAACGTTTGCTGATTTTGTATACATTTTCCCTTACACAAACCCACCGCATCGGAAGCAATTTCAGCCAAAATGGATCAAAATATGGCCCATACTCATATGCCACTAACAGTGGCCATATTGTCCGTGTCACATTTCAAAATATTTTTTATTTGGTTGTTGTTTTTGACCATCACCATCAAATGTAATGAAAAACGCCACAGGCACTCCATGTATGACAACAACAACAAAATAAATTAGTAACTTTGGCACCTATAACGAAATAATTCAATTCAATTCAATTTTATTTATATAGTGCCAAAACAATAAAATGGTCTCAAAGTGCTTTACATAGCCCAGAGCCTGAAACCCCCTTAGGGCAAGCACAATGAGGACATGGGCAAGCAAAAATGTATACAACTAACTTAATCTTTTCAGCACATTTAGGAATATCCAATATGTGAAATGTGTGAAATTTGAAATGTTTTGGAAAAAAACAAAGGTGGGGCCAACCTTATATTCACTGAATATAGTTATTGAATAAATTGAGAATCGAGACAATCATGCTTACATTGAATTCTCTTAATAATAATTTAAACCACTCAATCAGTGCTGAGGCATTGCATTAAAGGTACAGTCAGTGATCATTTAATACACTTTTTTGGCAAATTCATCAAATGGCTCCTAATGGTCCTCTTACTCTCCGTTCTCTGTGCACTCAAAAGAACTGGTGTTCATGCACAGTCCCGTCTCTGTCAATGGGAAACAAACGAAGTGGTTTGAACCCAGCCATTGTATATTCCAGTCAGTCAACATAACAATGCAAAGGAGGGGTGGCTGTTGAACTCATCAAGCTCATCAATTTAGACAACATCGTGAACTGTGCCTTTAATTCCCAAGGTGTTTTGAGGTAAAACAAAACGTTGGTTTTCTAATCCCCCCAGTGCAGCGCACACCTTATGTCACCACATTATGCTACAGTGGCAGATTTTGTCTGAGCTTCCTTTGAAACTCAGCACTGTGTCATCACTCCTCCACACCGCACAGCAGTAGTTGGCTCTGTCAGCGGCGCTTGAAGCGGAGATGGTTAGAGTTGACTTTTGCCCCTTTTTGTCCGCAGTGATTTTTGTGCCTGCCATGCCTTCCTCTTTCTGAGCACTGTTGCTGCCAGCGGGGAAATGAAGGAGTCGTGTGGGAGCTTCACCATCTTTCCATTTATACCAGTGCAAGGCGGTAGAGCTTAGAGAGAAAGAGCCATCAGAGGCATCAACCACACAGTCTATCCGTGCAGTTCTTCCAGTTCTAGCCAAAGTCCAGATCTTTGGATGCGTCACTTGTCCTGATGTGAAGCCTGATAAAAATGGAGCACAAAAATTACTACTGTTATTGAGACGAACATGCAAGAATGACAAGGAGTGCAATATTATGTTTAATGTGAAAAGGTACCAAAAAAGACCAGAACCCAGATGACCCAGAGCTCGGACATATTTTTCAAATGAACTCTCCTGTGTGCTGGAGGTGGTGGTAGTTGGGGGAAAGATCTGTGCTTCTGTTGAACACAAAAATGAGGTGAGGTATGATTGTTCCGCCCACCCCAGCTGTATACATCACAAGAGAGTGACATACACTGCCTGAATCATGCAATGGTCAAAAGATTTTGACAGGTAGAAGAACTGAATACATTTTGGAGAAGGTTTTCCTTAAACCTGTTCAGCAAATCCTACCGTGAAATAAAAGAGTGCAGAGGTATCAGAAGTGTAGTATTCACTGGATTTTATTTAGTGGAAACTTTAGTGGACTGTTTAACTGTTACTTTTTTATGCTGCTTGCCTGTTGTTATTCCATTGATGCAGTTCTGACCTGCTCTCATAATGATGTGCTGGACAACAAACACCATTCTGCAATGATGCAGCTACAGGCCCAGGCTGAGGAAGTCCTCCCGTATTTCAGGCTGACGTTCTCTCTTCTCACAACCACAGGTCTGTGCAATTGATCTGAAGCACTCAAACTATTGAACTTGCCACTTGTTGACTCCTTGCTATTGTCATCCTACGCTGCTTCACCTAATGTAACATACTTAAACTGTAAACTGTAACTAGAAACATGTGTGCCATTCCCTGCCATTCTGTGCCAGTGCTGGTAAACAGTGTCGATTGTAAACCGGCAGTGTGAGAATTTCTTCTTTTCCTTTAATTCTACTTCTGTTGTGTCAGCCTTATGCAGAGGGGACCTTGCTTTTAGAGGTGGCTTTTGCTCAAGGTGCCAGCCAGACACCCACACACCCCCCATGTAAAGACTGTTGTTGTCAACACACGCTTATTCAGGCTTCAGACTCCAGTCTCTGGAAAGCTCATTGGGACAATGCTCACTTTTGATTGCAATATTAACAAAACTGTTTTGAAAATTGAATGAATCCTGATGACTTGCTTAGAGTTGCTGTCAAGTTCTTTTCAAGGTGGTCCTTATGATGAAATATGATACAAATGTGGTTCACATCGAATGAAGCCATTCTTGTTTGCAGGTTGAATAAGCAGTCGATCATCAAGAAGCTGCTGTAAAACGAAGTTCTAGCTTGAAGTGTCTTCTTGTCGCTCGTTGAGCTCTGGCGCCCTCTATGTGATAACAAGAGCTGCACATGTGCACCTGGTTTTGAGCTTTTCAGTTAGCATGTGACAAGAATAGAAGAAATAACTTCTTCCGTCTTTGCAAAACTTAAGAGACTGAAATATAACCTCAGTATGTCTTTCCACAGGAGGCTGAACATCGAGACAAGAGAACGTTTAAAAAGCCGGCTCTTTTATTTCCGCTTTTCATTTGACTGTGTTTCGCTTTTGTACCAGTGTACTCAAATGTGCGTGTCATTGAACCGCTGCATGCAAATGGTCTGGCATTTTCCAAAGACCTAAAGACACTGCTGGCCTCATTTACAGGATTGGGCTTGAAATCAAAAGGAGACATTTCTCTGTTCTCATTCTCAGTCACTTCAACACGTTTTCACATGACGATGTCCTCGCCAAACACCAGGGTTTTTGCACAAAATCCTCTCTGTAACTCTGACTGTGGGAGGTCCAGCAGGCACAGTAGTACACCGCTGAATGATTGGATGAAATATGAGGGATTTTTAAAGTGAAAGTGTTTCCATTTTTCTCTGACTGGAACTCATGGTCGGGATCATTTGCTTTTTTCCGGTCCCAGATTCTCTTAATGCCAGCTCCCTCCCTTTTCTGGTACCACTGGATGTAACCCCAGCACCCTGTTTTGTACGTACAGTCAATTGAAGCTTGTTTTCCAAAAGATTCAACCACATAGATCCTCGGATGGAGCAGCACAATCCCTTGCACTAAACGAAAGAGAAACGAATGATTAGAGATTAGTGTGTGTTAAAAATGTCTATCTGTTTCAGTTCAGAAAGATGTCTACATGCATCATTTCTCATACCTGTGTGTAAAAGAACAGTGACAAAAGCAAGTTGTGGACCCATGGCTCTGCTTTCATGTCCTTGTCTGGAACACAAAGACGAAGACATGAAAGTGAAGAAATATGTGGCGCCTTATTTGTGCGGAGGAGTTATGGTTTTATATCAACACATCCTGCCCACCTGCTTTGGCACGATTTGTTAACTGTAAGCCTTGTATTCAAACTGTGTATTGCAGCAAGAACAGTGTTGCTGAATAGTGCTGAATGAGAGGACAATTTATTTTGTATTAAGTGGATGGATGTAGTACAATCCCTATCATAGTGCATGGGAATGGAGGTCCTTCTCTCCGTCACCAGCACACATAGCACACACTATTACTAGGTATTGGTGGATATGGGGGAATTTGTTCATATTTTGGTGGTTTGAGAAAACATTTGCAACATCAAACTTCTTTATTTTGATGTGAGTGGACATAGTTAGACCTATGTCAATTCATTAATTAGATAAAAAAAAACAGTTTGTTTTCAGTATTTCTTGCTCCATCATGTTATTTCCATCCATCATTTTAGCTCCTTGTTTCCATCCTTATACTAATATGTAAGATTCCCTAATATCCTCATATTATCTTGTACCAGTGAATGTGTTGTCTGGTACCAGTGAATGTAGTACACATGTGTAGTCTGGTACCAGTGTACCTAAATTTTCTGTACCAGTGAATGTAGTATACATGTAGTGTACATGTGTAGTCTGGTACCAGTGAATGTAGTGTACATGTGTAGTCTGTGGCACCAGTGAATGTAGTATACATGTGTAGGCTGGTACCAGTGAATGTAGTGTACATGTGTAGTCTGGTACCAGTGAATGTAGTGTACATGTGTATTCTGGTACCAGTGAATGTAGTATACATGTGTAGTCTGGTACCAGTGAATATAGTACACATGTGTAGTCTGGTACCAGTGAATGTAGTGTACATGTGTAGTCTGTGGCACCAGTGAATGTAGTGTACATGTGTAGTCTGGTACCAGTGAATGTAGTGTACATGTGTAGTCTGTGGCACCAGTGATGCAGTCATACTGGTTGCCTGCTGGAGTTTCACAGCCCCTACCACTGAAAAGAAAGAAATCTAAAGTCGGTGTGTTGATAAAATGTATGTATGTTCATACTGAAAAATCTCTGGGTTGATTTTTCTTTTTCTTTACATCTTTCCAACAATGAAATCCACTCCTGGACTGAAACCCAGTGTGCCCAGAGTCCTCAGTGTTGCGGTCACAGTGATGTTTCAGTCACCACTGAAAAGACAGAAATCTTATCAAGGTCAACCTATCAAAGGTCAGTTTAATTTAGTTAAATTTCAGAAAAACCTTTGCACTGTGTTTGCCTTTAACCTTCCACCAGTGAAATGCAACACTTGACTGATTCATTTAGTTTGTCATTGTTCAGTGAGTGGCATACTGAAATACTGGTTCAACACAGTTATTCTCTGAAATATGGTTTAAATAGTGCATTCAAATAGTCAGCAACTGTACAGTTTGGAATATACATTAGCTCACCTCTGTAGATAGGATGAAATAAAGATGCATGGAGTGGACCGATCCAGAGACTATAGCTCTTTCAGATGCATGGAATGGACCCATCCAGAGACTATAGCTTTTCAGATGCATGGAGTGGACCCATCCAGAGACTATAGCTCTTCAGATGTGTGGAAGCTGTAACTCTTTGGGCAGGGTTGTTTTGGAGGAGGAGTTACAGTTTTAATATTAAAATTTCCTGTCAACTTATTAGGGTTTTTGCACAGGATGTTCACCGTTATTTTCACTGTGGGAGGGCCAGCAGGCACAGTAGTACACTGCTCTATGGAAGGACTTTACATTAGGGATTTTTAAATTAAATTCTTTTCCTTTTTTTTCTGTTTCGAAATTCTTATGATCCTTATAATCAGGATCATTTGTCCTTGTTCCATCACTTATTTTTATGTACAGGATTCTTTTGAAGCTCTCTTCCTCCTTTTTCTGGTACCAGTGGATGTAGTCCCAACACCCTGTTCCATATGTGCAGTGTATTGAGGCCGGTGTCCCCAGTGGTACAGTTACACTGATCTCCTGATCCAGTTCCACGGCTCCCACCACTGAAAAGAAGGAAATCTAAGGTCAGTGTTTAAAAAGTCCTGTGCATTTCAACTCAAAGATATTTTAATTTGTATTGCTTTTACAATCAAAGAACAATTAATTACACAACTAAACTTAAACTCTTGCAGTTCCACATCTTAGGTCACATAGACTCCATACTGACATATTGACCACACACTTTACTCAATACTGGTCTCTCACATAAGCTGTATTTCTTAAAAGCGTATGCGCATGGGGAGATATTTTCCAAACAACAGATTCCATTCCATTTGTCAGATTCCATCTCACCTGTGATAAGAATGAAAAATATGCATAAAAGGGGGGGACCCATGATTCTCCTCAGTGTTCCAAATGCATAGACTTAAGAACACCAGATATGTTAAAGCCGTTGGTGATATATTAGCTCTACAGGTATGATATAGAGCAGGAGGAGGAGTTCAAATGTGCTGTCAGCCTATCAGGGTGGTGCAAGAGGACATTCTTAGTCAGTCTTCCTGTGCTAGGAGCAACAATAACACATTGCAAAATGACAAGATTTCATCTGAGGGATTCATGAGGTAAATGTCTTGTGCAAAGGCAATATTGCATCCTGCAAAAACATCCAACATGATCCACTAAAAGGGTCCTGTTGTGTATTGTGCTTTTTAGATCAAAATAATATATCTTATCCTGTTTTATACCACGCAGGCAAACTAGATTAGACATTTTATTAGATGATTTAAAGTTTTCTCATATAAATGTTAAGTCCATTTGGGCATAAATGTTTTATAGTGTTTGCTGCCTGAGATATTTAAAGCTGGACTAACATGGGTAGAACTCATTGAGTTTCTGCTGTCAGCCTATCAGGGTGGTGCAAGAGGACATTCTTAGTCAGTCTACCTGTGCTAGGAGCAACAATAACTCATTACAAAATGACAAGATTCCATCTAAGGGATTCATGAGGTAAATGTCTTTCCATTTGTCTTTGCTCGGTACTCTTAATGAAGCAGACAGTAATGTCAGTAATGTCTATAATCCTTACCATTAATACACGGACACTTGTTGATATTCTATTAGGATGTTCACAGTAGTTCATACTGCCAGGATCATCCCAGCATGAGAATGGACATATTACGTTATTAGAAGTGTTTTAATGTTGAGCTGAAATTCCTGTAACTCTTTTTGGTATTCAGTCAAACTACATGAGGTGACCATTTTCTTGTGTAGCAGGCACTGATTTGGGGTCTAAAGTGGACAAGTGCAAAGGTAATATGAGATTCATGTGAATATAGAGTGCGTTATAAATTAAATGGATTATTATTATTTGTTATTAATATGCCATCCTGCAAAAACATCCACCATGATCCACTAAAAGGGTTCTGTTGTGTATTGGGCCTCTCAATTCAAAACAATCTTATCCTTTTTATACCATGCAGGCAAACTAGATTAGAAATGTTTTTAGATGATTTAAAGTTTTCTGATGTAAATGTTTATGTTTAGTCCATTTGGGTATAAATGTTTCATAATGTTTGCTGCCTGAGATATTTAAAGCTGGACTGACATGGGTAGAACACTGATCTCATTTAGACACATTTCAGAAACGAACAAGTCTTATTTTTTGTGGAAAGCATTGCAATGCTCCTGAATACACAGAGAGAAGAGAGTGTGGATCATGTTTGTCTGTGATGCAGAATACTGTAATGAATTCTCAACATCAGGGTCACTGAAGTGGATGGTGATATTAATATATTCTGCACCATTCTGGACACAAAACGTGGCAATATTCTGTTCTTTTCAGGTTACATATAATATGTGAATCTTTTTGTTTTCTCTCAGGTGGAAATGTGGCTTTATATCAGCACATCCTGCTGCTGTAGTTTTTGTGCAGGCGGTTTACAGTAATTCTTACTGTGTGAGGCTGAATCCCAGCAGGCACAGTAGTACACTGCTCTATGGAAGGACTTTACATTAGGAATTTTTAAATTAAATTCTTTTCCTTTTTTTTCTGTTTCGAAATTCTTATGATCCTTATAATCAGGATCATTTGTCCTGGTTCCATCACTTATTTCTATGTACAGGATTCTTTTGAAGCTCTCTTCCTCCTTTTTCTGGTACCAGTGGATGTAGTCCTGCACCCTGTTCCATATGTGCAGTGTATTGAGGCCGGTGTCCCCAGTGCTACAGTTACACTGATCTTCTGATCCAGTTCCACGGCTCCCGCCACTGAAAAGAAAGAAATCTAAGGTCAGTGTTTAGAAATACCTGTGCGTTTCAACTTAAAGATGTTTTAATCTGTATTGCTTTTAGAATCAGTGATCAATGAATTTCACAACTAAACTTAAACTCTTGTAGTTCCACATCTTAGGTCACATAGACTCCATACTGACATATTGACCACACACTTTACTCAATACCTGGCTCTAACATAAGCTGTATTTCTTAAAAGCGTATGCGCATGGGGAGATATTTTCCAAACAACAGAGTACATTCCATTTGTCAGATTCCATCTCACCTGTGATAAGAATGAAAAATATGCATAAAAGGGGGGGACCCATGATTCTCCTCAGTGTTCCAAATGCATAGACTTAAGAACACCAGATATGTTAAAGCCGTTGGTGATATATTAGCTCTACAGGTATGATATAGAGGAGGAGGAGTTCAAATGTGCTGTCAGCCTATCAGGGTGGTGCAAGAGGACATTCTTAGTCAGTCTTCCTGTGCTAGGAGCAACAATAATACATTGCAAAATGACAAGATTTCATCGGAGGGATTCATGAGGTAAATGTCTTTCCATTTGTCTTTGCTCGGTTCTCTTAATGAAGCAGACAGTAATGTCAGTAAGTTCTGTATTCCTTACCATTTAATACACGGACACTTGTTGATATTCTATTAGGATGTTCACAGTAGTTCATACTGCCATGATCATCCCAGCATGAGAATGGACACATTATGTTATTAGAAGTGTATTAATGTTGAGCTGAAATTCCTGTTACTCATTTTGGTATTCAGTCAAACTACATGAGGTGACCATGTAGGCACCAGCAGGCACTGATTTGGGGTCTGAAGTGGGCTAGATGCTGAGCCACAATGCCCTGTGTTATTAAAGCTTTGCTTGTGTAAGGACAAGTGCAAAGGTAATATTGCATCTGGCAAAAACATCCAATATGATCCACTAAAAGGGTTCTGTTGTGTATTGTAACTCTCAAATCAGTACAATCTTATCCTTTTTTATACCATGCAGGCAAACTAGATTAGAATTGTTTTTAGATGATTTAAAGTTTCTTATATAAACGTTTAGTCCATTTGGGCATAAATTCTTTATAGTGTTTGCTGCCTTAGATATTTAAAGCTGGACTAACTGACAAGGGTAGAAATCAGATTTCATTTAGACACATTTCACAAATGAACAAGTCATATCTTATTTTAAAAGACTGTGATGCTCCTTCATACACAAGAGAAGAGAGAGTTTGTCTATGATGCAGAATACTGTAATGAATTCTCAACATTGGGGTCACTGAAGTGGATGGTGATATAAATATATTCTTCACCATTCTGGACACAAAACGTGGCAATATTCTGTTCTTTTCAGGTTACATATAATATGTGAATCTTTTTGTTTTCTCTCAGGTGGAAATGTGGCTTTATATCAGCACATCCTGCTGCTGTAGTTTTTGTGCAGGCGGTTTACACTAATTCTTACTGTGTGAGACTGAATCCCAGCAGGCACAGTAGTACACTGCTCTATGGAAGGACTTTACATTAGGGAATTTTAAAATAAATTCATTTCCCTTTTTTTCTGCTTGGAAATCCTTATAATCACGATCTTTTGTCGTGGTTCCATCACTTATTTTTATGTACAGGATTCTTTTGAAGCTCTCTTCCTCCTTTTTCTGGTACCAGTGGATGTAGCTCCTGCACCCTGTTCCATATGTGCAGTGTATTGAGGCCCGTGTCCCCAGTGGTACAGTTACACTGATCTTCTGATCCAGTTCCACGGCTCCCGCCACTGAAAAGAAAGAAATCTAAGGTCAGTGTTTATAAATACCTGTGCGTTTCAACTTAAAGATGTTTTAATCTGTATTGTTTTTAGAATCAGTGATCAATGAATTTCACAACTAAACTTAAACTCTTGCAGTTCCACATCTTAGGTCACATAGACTCCATACTGACATATTGACCACACACTTTACTCAATACCTGGCTCTAACATAAACTGTATTTCTTAAAAGCGTATGTGCATGGGGAGATATTTCCCAAACAACAGATTACATTCCATTTGTCAGATTCCATCTCACCTGTGATAAGAATGAAAAATATGCATAAAAGGGGGGGACCCATGATTCTCCTCAGTGTTCCAAATGCATAGACTTAAGAACACCAGATATGTTAAAGCCGTTGGTGATATATTAGCTCTACAGGTATGATATAGAGCAGGAGGAGGAGTTCAAATGTGCTGTCAGCCTATCAGGGTGGTGCAAGAGGACATTCTTAGTCAGTCTTCCTGTGCTAGGAGCAACAATAACTCATTACAAAATGACAAGATTCCATCTAAGGGATTCATGAGGTAAATGTCTTTCCATTTGTCTTTGCTCGGTTCTCTTAATGAAGCAGACAGTAATGTCAGTAATGTCTATAATCCTTACCATTAATACACGGACACTTGTTGATATTCTATTAGGATGTTCACAGTAGTTCATACTGCCAGGATCATCCCAGCATGAGAATGGACACATTATGTGGTTAGAAGTGTTTTAATGTTGAGCTGAAATTCCTGTAACTCATTTTGGTATTCAGTCAAACTACATGAGGTGACCATGTAGGCACCAGCAGGCACTGATTTGGGGTCTGAAGTGGGCTGGATGCTGAGCCACAATGTCCTGTGTTATTAAAGCTTTGCTTGTGTAAGGACAGGTGCAAAGGTAATATGCCATCCCGCAAAAACATCGAACATGATCCACTAAAGGGGTTCTGTTGTGTATTGTGCCTCTCAAATCAGAACAATCTAACCCTTTTTAATACCACGCAGGCAAACTAGAGTAGAATTTTTATTTTAGGATTTAAAGTTTTCTCATATAAATGTTTAGTCCATTTGGGCATAAATGCTTCATGGTGTTTGCTGCCTGAGATATTTCAAGCTGGACTGACATGGATTGGATTGGATTCAATTTATTGTCATTGCACAGAGTTCAGGTACAGAGGCAACGAGGCAACATGGGTAAGTCTTATAGTCTTATATTTTTGTGAAAAGTATTGCGATGCTCCTGAATACACAGAGAGAAGAGAGAGTGTGGATCATGTTTGTCTGTGATGCAGAATACTGTAATGGATTCTCAACATCGGGGTCACTGAAGTGGATGGCATATAAATATATTCCTCACCATTCTGGACACAAAACGTGGCAATATTCTGTTCTTTGGAAGTCGCATATAATATGTGAATCTTTTTGTTTTCTCTCTGGTGGAAATGTGGTTTTATATCAGCACATCCTGCTGCTGTAGTTTTTGTGCAGGCGGTTTACACTAATTCTTACTGTGTGAATCGTACTCCCAGCAGGCACAGTAATACACTGCTCTATGGAAGGACTTTACATTAGGGATTTTTAAATTAAATTCTTTTCCTTTTTTTTCTGTTTCGAAATTCTTATGATCCTTATAATCAGGATCATTTGTCCTGGTTCCATCACTTATTTGTATGTACAGGATTCTTTTGAAGCTCTCTTCCTCCTTTTTCTGGTACCAGTGGATGTAGCCCCAGCACCCTGTTCCATATGTGCAGTGTATTGAGGCCTGTGTCCCCAGTGCTACAGTTACACTGATCTCCTGATCCAGTTCCACGGCCCCCGCCACTGAAAAGAAAGAAATTGAAGGTCAGTGTTTAGAAATGCCTGTGTTTCAGTTTGACCCTCATGCTGTGTCTTGGTCAAAAGTAGCTTTTTTGAAACTTCAGTCTTTTATTTCATCTTAAATTGACAATGATCCATCATCCTGCCAACTTGAGCAGATACAATAAATTAGAGCAAGCTTGATTTAACATAGTTACATCTGTTGTGTCTTCAGTCAAAAATAAAAGGTTAAGCTATCAGATGTCACATTTACTGCAATCAGTTGGGTGTTTATGTGAATAGGTGTGCATTTTCATCATAAATCTCACCGGTCATTTTTGTCGAAATACGTAACACGTGTTTGTAAAAAAACATGTTTTTACATTGTAAAATCACAGATTTCATAAATGTACATTCATTAACATGTAACTTTAAAGTTTTGTTTTATATTGCATACCTACCTATGTAGAAGAGAAAAGTGATAAACCCATTTAAGTTCATTGTTCTTTTTAGTGACTTCTTTCTCTTCTTTCTAGAGTCAGAGTTGAGTTCGGAGCTAGAAGCAAGCAACCATGGGCAGTGAGGTAATGCATGATCTGTGGGTGGGTGGGTGTGTTTGTGTTTGGGTGGGTGTGTGTGTGTGTGTGTGTGTGTGTGTGTGTGTGTGTGTGTGTGTGTGTGTGTGTGTGTGTGTGTGTGTGTGAGAGAGTGTGAGAAAGAGAGAGAAATAAACTGCGTGCCAAAAATTAAAGACATGGATTTATATTGATATCACATACTTAGACTTCACCAATCGGCATGAAACTTGGCATGATTGTAGCCCCACATGGTTGATATGGAATATAAGGTTTGTGTCCTTATATGGGCTTGTTCCTTCAGGCTAGTGCCCAATGAAGTGGAGCATGATCTGTGTGTGTGTGTGTGTGTGTGTGTGTGTGTGTGTGTGTGTGTGTGTGTGTGTGTGTGTGTGTGTGTGTTTGAGTGAGAGAAAGTGGCTAGTTCAGTGGAGCAGGCTCAAAGCACTTTTTGCACAATAGCCTCGACAACCATTTCACCAAAACTTATGACTGTTTGCTGAGCTCATTACGACTCATTTGTGGAGTAGCGCCACCTAGTGAATAATGTTGCACTGCAAAAATCTATGGCATCACTAGCCAATATCTAACAAATTTCAATATCTCAAGAATGGCACTTTTGAAATTTGGTATGTTTATACGTGGCTACATTCTTGACCAATTGTGTTACATTTTGGGTAAAGGGGGCACTGTAGCTGCCATATTTCTATATCTCATATATCTCAGCAACCACTTAAGGTCAAATCTGGATATTTGGTATGGTTATATTCAGCAGCTAATCCATGCTTGTATGAATGGCCAATCTTAATGGAGATTTGTAGGCTTATTTATTAATGACATGTAGAAGTAATTTACCCAATTTTAAACAAATCATCAACAAGACGTCGCTACAACAAGTTACACAATGTGTTCCTCTGGCATGGTTTCGTTTATTTTAAAAATTAATTTTGAACATTTACAAAATCATCAACTTTTCCCTACTTGGGGCAGTTGTTGATTGTTGCTTGTGGCTATTTTGTTATTTATGATAATATATACCTGTGTTGTGTGTGCACAGGCAGACATAAAGTGTTACTGCTGCACACCCTTTTAGTGTATAGCCAACACAATCACAAAGAATAGGTCCTTAAATGTTTGGAAACCTAGAGAACTTACAGTTTCAGAATCAGTAAATAACCTTGCTTTATTTATTCAAAAGATTAGTAGGGTCTGAAATGTATGGGAGACAAAATGTGGGAAAGGTAAGTAACTGCACATTATTTGAAAACTACTAGTCACTGTGTCTTCACAGAAATGATGACGAATGAAAAAAACAATGAAATACGGCTTAACCGTTACATCTCAAGGTTGGAGTATTTTTCAATTCTAGAGGCTGTTTGTTGTATCAGTTTTGCCAGTACTGCAGCCACTTTTGGCCTCTTTTGAAACGTAGCAGTCTATACTGGTATCAGCCTCCTCATATTGGTTTTACCAATATTAGTGTAAATGCACCCTCTTCTGTTTGTCCAACATATGGCATGTTTGTTTTACTGAACCCTATAACTGTTGTATCATAGTTGCTTCATGACATCGCTGTTTTGAGACGTCTGTATCCTCATGATCAATACTTACCTGAAAAACCTGTTGTCTGACATACTGTATGTCTTGAGCAATGAACCGTATTTGTTCTTGTTTTTAAAATGAAAATGGTTGTGATGCATAAACTGCAATAAAGGCTTGATGTATCAAATATGATACAAAAAAACCATCATGGCATGCTTTCAATTAACTTCTGGGCCACATCCTAACTGATGGCAGCCCATTTTTGCATAATCAATGCTTGGAGTTTGTCTGAATTGGTGGGTTTTCGTTTGTCTACCCACCTCTTGAGGATTGACCACAAGTTCTCAATGGGATTAAGGTCTGGGGAGTTTCCTGGCCATGGACCCAAAATATCGCTGTTTTGTTCCCCGAGCCACTTAGTTATCACGTTTGCCTTATGGCAAGGTGGTCCATCATGCTTGAAAAGGCATTGTTCATCACCAAACTTTTCCTGGATGGTTGGGAGAAGTTGCTCTCGGAGGCTCAAGAGGCGGGTGGACAAACAAAAACCCACAAATGACAAACTCCAAGCATTGATTATGCAAGAATGAGCTGCCATCAGTTAGGATGTGGCCCAGAAGTGAATTAACAGCATGCCAGGGCGGATTGCAGAGGTCTTGAAAAAGAAGGGCCAACACTGCAAATATTGACTCTTCATGTAATTGTTAATAAAAGCCTTTGACACTTGGTATTGTAATTATACTTCAGTCTTCCATTGTAACATCTGACAAAAATATCTAAAGACACTGAAGCAGCAAACTTTGTGAACATTTATATTTGTTTGTTTATATCGGGTTTGGGTGGTGACTCAGGGTGCAGACCTACATCGGGTTTTGGTTTACGAGCACAGGAGTGGCTTAGTCTTCACTAAACTAAACAGTCAGACCATGGTTGCCATGGTTGCCCATTTAACCTGCCACAGATATTGCATATGTTGTTTCCCCCCAAAAAAACAATCCAGTGATAATCAGATAAAAAAATATAAAGTTCAGTAAATACAATTCATCAGAACATAAAATTCCATTCACAGGTGGATATTGTCTCGTCGCCAATGAGAAAACTTGTTTATATATACGTTATCCTGGATATTAGGTTTAAGACTCAGGGGAGCTACATTCCTGTAACTCATTTTGGTATTCAGTCAAACTACATGAGGTGACCATGTACTGTAGGCACCAGCAGGCACTGATTTGGGGTCTGAAGTGAGCTGGATCAGTGGCGTAACGTAGTTACGACGGGCCCAAGTGCATGCTATTATAATGGGCCTTAGTCAGTGGCGTAAGGCAGTGATTCCCAAAACATTTTACAGTCTCGTACCCTTTTTCATATTTGTAACTGCCACACACCCTCCTCCCTGACATATATTCTGCCTATAACACTTAAATATGTGAAATTATCAGGGTAGATCACTAACCGCCGCCACGCCCCCTCCCCCGCGCACATATTCCGCCTATAGCACTTGTCATTGTAATTTCTTCGCTGAATATGGGTCAGTATTTTGGCAATGCGACTTGGCTATTCAGACTATTTAGATTGACATAAATATGTCTATGGGCCCCGGCTAAGGGCCCCCTAGACCCACGGGCCCAGGTGCTACCGCACCTGCTGCACCTCCTATAGTTACGCCCCTGGGCTGGATGCTGAGCCACAAGGCCCTGTGTTTTTAAAGCTTTGCTTGTGTAAGGACAGGTGCAAAGGTAATATGCCATCCTGCAAAAAACATCCACCATGATCCACTAAAGGGGTTCTGTTGTGTATTGTGCCTCTCAAATCAGAACAATCTTATCCTGTTTTATACCATGCAGGCAAACAAGATCATTTTTCATTTAGCAAACATCATCATTTTTTTTAGATGATTTCATGTTTTCTCATAGAAATGTTAAGTCCATTGGGGCATAAATGCTTTATAGTGTTTGCTGCCTGAGATATTTAAAGCTGGACTGATATGGGTAGATTTCATTTAGACACATTTCACAAATGAACAAGTCTAAAATCTTTTTTTAAAAGACTGTGATGCTCCTTCATACACAAGCGAAGAGAGAATGTGGATCATGTTTGTCTATGATGCAGAATACTGTAATGAATTATCAACATCAGGGTCACTGAAGTGGATGGTGATATAAATATATTCTTCACCATTCTGGACACAAAACGTGGCAATATTCTGTTCTTTTCAGGTTACATATAATATGTGAATCTTTTAGTTTTCTCTCAGGTGGAAATTTGGCTTTATATCAGCACATCCTGCTGCCATAGTTTTTGTGCAGGCGGTTCACACTAATTCTTACTGTGTGAGGTTGAATCCTCCCAACAGGCACAGTAGTACACTGCTGCATGGAAGGACTTTACATTAGGGATTTTTAAATTATATATATTACTGTTTTTTTCTTGTTGGAACTTCTGATAATCAGGATAATTTGTCTTGGTTCTACCATTTAAAGATATGTTAAGGATTATTTTGAATGTCTTTCCCTCCTTTTTCTGGTACCAGTGGATGTAGTCCCGGCACCCTGTTCTATGTGTGCAGTGTATTGAGGCTCGTGTCCCCAGTGGTACAGTTACACTGATCTCCTGATCCAGTTCCACGGCTCCCGCCACTGAAAAGAAGGAAATCTAAGGTCAGTGTTTAAAAATACCTGTGCGTTTCAGTTCAAAGATGTTTTATTCTGTATGGCCTTCACAATCAATGAACAATGAATTTCACAACTAAACTAAAACTCCTTAAGTTCCTCATCTTATGTCACCTAGACTCCATACTCACATATTGACCACACACTTTACTCAATACTTGGCTCTAACATAAGCTGTATTTCTTAAAAGCGTATGCGCATGGGGAGATATTTTCCAAACAACAGATTACATTCCATTTGTCAGATTCCATCTCACCTGTGATAAGAATGAAAAATATGCATAAAAGGGGGGGACCCATGATTCTCCTCAGTGTTCCAAATGCATAGACTTAAGAACACCAGATGTGTTAAAGCCGTTGGTGATATATTAGCTCTACAGGTATGATATAGAGCAGGAGGAGGAGTTCAAATGTGCTGTCAGCCTATCAGGGTGGTGCAAGAGGACATTCTTAGTCAGTCTTCCTGTGCTAGGAGCAACAATAACACATTACAAAATGACAAGAATTCATCTGAGGGATTCATGAGGTAAATGTCTTTCCATTTGTCTTTGCTCGGTTCTCTTAATGAAGCAGACAGTAATGTCAGTAATGTCTGTATTCCTTACCATTAATACACGGACACTTGTTTGTATTCTATTAGGATGTTCACAGTAGTTCATACTGCCAGGATCATCCCAGCATGAGAATGGACACATTATGTGGTTAGAAGTGTTTTAATGTTGAGCTGAAATTCCTGTAACTCATTTTGGTATTCAGTCAAACTACATGAGGTGACCATGTAGGCACCAGCAGGCACTGATTTGGAATCTGAAGTGGGCTAATTGCTGAGCAACAAGACCCTGTGTTATTAAAGCTTTGCTTGTGTAAGGACAAGTGCAAAGATAATATGCCATCCTGCAAAAACATCCAACATGATCCACTAAAAGGGTTCTGTTGTGTATTGTGCCTCTCAAATCAGAACAATCGTATCCTTTTTTATACCATGCAGGCAAACTAGATTTGATTTTTTTTAGATGATTTAAAGTTTTCTCATATAAATGTTAAGTCCATTTGGGCATAAATGATTTATGCTGTTTGCTGCCTGAGATATTTCAAGCTGGACTGACATGGGTAGAACTCATTGAGTTTCATTTATACACATTTCAGAAACAAACAAGTCTCATTTTTTTGTGGAAAGTATTGCGATGCTCCTGAATACACAGAGAGAAGAGAGAGTGTGGATCATATTTGTCTATGATGCAGAATACTGTAATGGATTCTCAACATCAGGGTCACTGAAGTGGATGGTATATAAATATATTCTTCACCATTCTGGACACAAAACATGGCAATATTCTGTTCTTTTCAGGTTACATATAATATGTGAATCTTTTTGTTTTCTGTGGCTTTATATCAGCACATCCTGCTGCTGTAGTTTTTGTGCAGGCGGTTTACAGTAATACTTACTGTGTGAGGCTGAATCCCAGCAGGCACAGTAGTACACTGCTCTATGGAAGGACTTTACATTAGGGATTTTTAAATTAAATTCTTTTCCTTTTTTTTCTGTTTCGAAATTCTTATGATCCTTATAATCAGGATCATTTGTCCTGGTTCCATCACTTATTAGTATGTACAGGATTCTTTTGAAGCTCTCTTCCTCCTTTTTCTGGTACCAGTGGATGTAGTTGTAACACCCTGTTCCATATGTGCAGTGTATTGAGGCCCGTGTCCCCAGTGGTACAGTTACACTGATCTTCTGATCCAGTTCCACGGCTCCCACCACTGAAAAGAAAGAAATCTAAGGTCAGTGTTTAAAAATACCTGTGCGTTTCAACTTAAAGATGTTTTAATCTGTATTGCTTTTAGAATCAGTGATCAATGAATTTCACAAATAAACTTAAACTCTTGCAGTTCCACATCTTAGGTCACATAGACTCCATACTGACATATTGACCACACACTTTACTCAATACTTGGCTCTAACATAAGCTGTATTTCTTAAAAGCGTATGCGCATGGGGAGATATTTTCCAAACAACAGATTACATTCCATTTGTCAGATTCCATCTCACCTGTGATAAGAATGAAAAATATGCATAAAAGGGGGGGACCCATGATTCTCCTCAGTGTTCCAAATGCATAGACTTAAGAACACCAGATATGTTAAAGCCGTTGGTGATATATTAGCTCTACAGGTATGATATAGAGCAGGAGGAGGAGTTCAAATGTGCTGTCAGCCTATCAGGGTGGTGCAAGAGGACATTCTTAGTCAGTCGTCCTGTGCTAGGAGCAACAATAATACATTGCAAGATGATTTCCTCTGAGGGATTGATGAGGTAAATGTCTTTCCATTTGTCTTTGCTCGGTTCTCTTAATGAAGCAGACAGTAATGTCAGTAATGTCTATAATCCTTACCATTAATACACGGACACTTGTTGATATTCTATTAGGATGTTCACAGTAGTTCATACTGCCAGGATCATCCCAGCATGAGAATGGACACATTATGTTATTAGAAGTGTATTAATGTTGAGCTGAAATTCCTGTAACTCATGTTGGTATTCAGTTAAACAATATGAGGTGACCATGTAGGCACCAGCAGGCACTGATTTGGGGTCTGAAGTGGGCTGGATGCTGAGCCACAAGGCCCTGTGTTATTAAAGCTTTGCTTGTGTAAGGACAAGTGCAAAGGTAATATGCCATCCTGCAAAAACATCCAACATGATCCACTAAAGGGGTTCTGTTGTGTATTGTGCCTCTCAAATCAGAACAATCTTATCCTTTTTTATACCATGCAGGCAAACTAGATTAAACATTTTTTTAGAGGATGTCATGTTTTCTCATATAAATGTTAAGTCCATTTGGGTATAAATGCTTTATGGTGTTTGCTGCCTGAGATATTTAAAGCTGGACTGACATGGGTAGAACTCATTGAGTTTCATTTAGACACATTTCAGAAACGAACAAGTCTTATTTTTTTGTGGAAAGTATTGCGATGCCCCTGAATACACAGAGAGAAGAGAGAGTGTGATTCATGTTTGTCTGTGATGCAGAATACTGTAATGGATTCTCAACATCGGGGTCACTGAAGTGGATGGCATATAAATATATTCCTCACCATTCTGGACACAAAACGTGGCAATATTCTGTTCTTTGGAAGTCGCATATAATATGTGAATCTTTTGGTTTTCTCTCAGGTGGAAATGTGGCTTTATATCAGCACATCCTGCTGCTGTAGTTTTTGTGCAGGCGGTTTACACTAATACTTACTGTGTGAATCCCAGCAAGCACAGTAGTACACTGCTCTATGGAAGGACTTTACATTAGGGATTTTTAAATTAAATTCTTTTCCTTTTTTTTCTGTTTCGAAATTCTTATGATCCTTATAATCAGGATCATTTGTCCTGGTTCCATCACTTATATCTATGTACAGGATTCTTTTGAAGCTCTCTTCCTCCTTTTTCTGGTACCAGTGGATGTAGCTCCTGCACCCTGTTCCATATGTGCAATGAATTGAGGCCCGTGTCCCCAGTGGTACAGTTACACTGATCTTCTGATCCAGTTCCACGGCCCCCGCCACTGAAAAGAAGGAAATCTAAGGTCAGTGTTTAGAAATGCCTGTGTTTCAACTTAAAGATGTTTTAATCTGTATTGCTCTTAGAATCAGTGATCAATGAATTTCACAACTCTTAAACTCTTAAACTCTTGCAGTTCCACATCTTAGGTCACATAGACTCCATACTGACATATTGACCACACACTCTACTCAATACTTGGCCCCTACATAGGCTGTATTTCTTAAAAGCGTATGCGCATGGGGAGATATTTTCCAAACAACAGATTACATTCCATTTGTCAGATTCCATCTCACCTGTGATAAGAATGAAAAATATGCATAAAAGGGGGGGACCCATGATTCTCCTCAGTGTTCCAAATGCATAGACTTAAGAACACCAGATATGTTAAAGCCGTTGGTGATATATTAGCTCTACAGGTATGATATAGAGCAGGAGGAGGAGTTCAAATGTGCTGTCAGCCTATCAGGGTGGTGCAAGAGGACATTCTTAGTCAGTCTTCCTGTGCTAGGAGGAACAATAATACATTGCAAAATGACAAGATTTCATCTGAGGGATTCATGAGGTAAATGTCTTTCCATTTTTCTTTGCTCGGTTCTCTTAATGAAGCAGACAGTAATGTCAGTAAGGTCTGTATTCCTTACCATTAATACACGGACACTTGTTGATATTCTATTAGGATGTTCACAGTAGTTCATACTGCCAGGATCATCCCAGCATGAGAATGGACACATTATGTTATTAGAATTGTATTAATGTTGAGCTGAAATTCCTCTAACTCATTTTGGTATTTAGTCAAACTACATGAGGTGACCATGTAGGCACCAGCAGGCACTGATTTGGGGTCTGAAGTGGGCTGGATGCTGCGCCACAAGGCCCTGTGTTATTAAAGCTTTGCTTGCTTAAGTACAAGTGCAAAGGTTATATACCATCCCGCAAAAACATCCAACATGATCCACTAAAAGGGTTCTGTTGTGTATTGTGCCTCTCAAATCAGAACAATCTTATCCTTTTTTTATACCACGCAGGCAAACTAGAGTAGAATTTTTATTTTAGGATTTAAAGTTTTCTCATATAAATGTTTAGTCCATTTGGGCATAAATGCTTTATGGTGTTTGCTGCCTGAGATATTTCAAGCTGGACTGACATGGATTGGATTGGATTCAATTTATTGTCATTGCACAGAGTACAGGTACAGAGGCAACGAGGCAACATGGGTAAGTCTTATAGTCTTATATTTTTGTGAAAAGTATTGCGATGCTCCTGAATACACAGAGAGAAGAGAGAGTGTGGATCATGTTTGTCTATGATGCAGAATACTGTGATGGATTCTCAACATCAGGGTCACTGAAGTGGATGGTATATAAAAATATTCCTCACCATTCTGGACACAAAATGTGGCAATATTCTGTTCTTTTCAGGTTACATATAATATGTGAATCTTTTTGTTTCCCCTCTGGTGGAAATGTGGTTTTATATCAGCACATCCTGCTGCTGTAGTTTTTGTGCAGGCGGTTTACACTAATTCTTACTGTGTGAATCGTACTCCCAGCAGGCACAGTAATACACTGCTCTATGGAAGGACTTTACATTAGGGATTTTTAAATTAAATTCTTTTCCTTTTTTTTCTGTTTCGAAATTCTTATGATCCTTATAATCAGGATCATTTGTCCTGGTTCCATCACTTATTTTTATGTACAGGATTCTTTTGAAGCTCTCTTCCTCCTTTTTCTGGTACCAGTGGATGTAGTCCTCACACCCTGTTCCATATGTGCAGTGAATTGAGGCCCGTGTCCCCAGTGGTACAGTTACACTGATCTCCTGATCCAGTTCCACGGCTCCCACCACTGAAAAGAAGGAAATCTAAGGTCAGTGTTTAAAAATACCTGTGCGTTTCAACTTAAAGATGTTTTAATCTGTATTGCTTTTAGAATCAGTGATCAATGAATTTCACAACTAAACTTAAACTCTTGCAGTTCCACATCTTAGGTCACATAGACTCCATACTGACATATTGACCACACACTTTACTCAATACTTGGCTCTAACATGAGCTGTATTTCTTAAAAGCGTAGGTGAATGGGGAGATATTTTCCAAACAACAGATTCCATTCCATTTGTCAGATTCCATCTCACCTGTGATAAGAATGAAAAATATGCATAAAAGGGGGGGACCCATGATTCTCCTCAGTGTTCCAAATGCATAGACTTAAGAACACCAGATATGTTAAAGCCGTTGGTGATAAATTAGCTCTACAGGTATGATATAGAGCAGGAGGAGGAGTTCAAATGTGCTGTCAGCCTATCAGGGTGGTGCAAGAGGACATTCTTAGTCAGTCTTCCTGTGCTAGGAGCAACAATAACACATTACAAAATGACAAGAATTCATCTGAGGGATTCATGAGGTAAATGTCTTTCCATTTGTCTTTGCTCGGTTCTCTTAATGAAGCAGACAGTAATGTCAGTAATGTCTGTATTCCTTACCATTCATACACGGACACTTGTTGATATTCTATTAGGATGTTCACAGTAGTTCATACTGCCAGGTTCATCCCAGCATGAGAATGGACACATTATGTGGTTAGAAGTTTTTTAATGTTGAGCTGAAATTCCTTTAACTCATTTTGGTATTCAGTCAAACTACATGAGGTGACCATGTAGGCACCAGCAGGCACTGATTTGGCGTCTGAAGTGGGCTGGATGCTGAGCCACAAGGTCCTGTGTTATTAAAGCTTTGTTTGTGTAAGGACAAGTGCAAAGGTAATATGCCATCCTGCAAAAACATCCAACATGATCCACTAAAGGGGTTCTGTTGTGTATTGTGCCTCTCAAATCAGAACAATCTTATCCTGTTTTATACCATGCAGGCAAACTAGATTAGACATTTTTTTAGATGATTTAAAGTTTCTCATATAAACGTTTAGTCCATTTGGGCATAAATGCTTTATAGTGTTTGCTGCCTTAGATATTTAAAGCTGGACTGATATGGGTAGAAATCTGATTTAATTTAGACACATTTCACAAATGAACACGTCTTATATCTTTTTTTAAAGGACTGTGATGCTCCTTCATACACAAGAGAAGAGAGCTATGGAATTCCAAAGTACGATAATTCTTATCCACCTCACAGTCTATATGAGCCAGTTCTCTTTCTTCTTGCCACAGCCACTGGTTTCTGCTTGATGACTTGCTCGCATGTGAATCCTGATTAAAAAAAGGAAAAGAAGTAACATGATTAGTGAAATGAGTGTCAGAATGATAAGATCTGAATACTGAATAATGTTTACCGAACAAGAAGACTGCAAACTGTTTTGGTGTCGTTCTCGGATGCACAGTCAACAAAGTAGACTAAAATCTCCAACTTAACTGAGGCATACCAAAGAAGAAGAAGTTTCACGTGTCATTTAGCTGTTACTTCTAATGAAACAGCCAAGCTCACCCGGCTGTGGTTTGACAAACGTACAGTGACATTTTAGAAAACCCCTATACTCATTATAGAATTCGGCTGGCATTGTTTCTCGACAATATTTCTTTTATGCATGTGGAGATAAACTGCTGGCCTATTCCAGGTAAACATTTGCGTGATTCTGACCGCATTTGTGTTCTCTGTCCATGGCACTGAATCATGTTTTGCAACGTCTGCGTTTCATTCTCTTTTGCTGTTCCCTCCACTTCAACTTTGACTGTTTTAGGATCAGTATTTTAATACTGAAAAAACATCAACATTTATCTTAAAATGTTTAATTCATCTGACACTTACAAACTGTCATGGAACCATTCAACCAAATACAAAATAGACATTTTCAAACAATGCAACGTTTGCCGATTTTTTATACATTTTCCCTTTGCAAAACATCAGACACACAAAGCCACCGCATCGGAAGCAATTTCAGGCAAAATGGATCCAAATATGGCCCATACTCATATGCCATCAACAGTGGCCATATTGTCCGTGTCACATTTCAAAATATTTTGAATTTGGTTGTTGTAGTCCATGTAGAAAAATTAACAAAAAAACTAAAGCAATAACTTTGGCACCTGTAATGAAATAATTCAATTATATAGTGCCAAAACAATAAAATGGTCTCAAAGTGCTTTACATAGCCCAGGGCCTGAAACCCCCTTAGGGCAAGCACAATGGCGACAGGGGCAAGGAAAAACTCCCTGTTAATCAGGATGAAACCTTCAGCAGGGGGGGCATCTGCCCAAAAAATCATTTCAAATATGTTTTATGTAATAATAAATGTAGAAAACTAACTTCAGCACATTTAGGAATATCCAGTATGTGAAATGTGTGAAATTTGAAATGTTTTGAAAAAAAACCAAAGGTGGGGCCAACCTTATATTCACTGAATATAGTTATTGAATAAATTGAGAATTGAGACAATCGTGCTTACATTGAATTCTCTTAATGATAATTTAAACCACTCAATCAATCAGTGCTGAGGCATTGCATTAAAGGTACAGTCTGTGATCATTTAATACACTTTTTTGGCAAATTCATCAAATGGCTCCTAATGGTCCTCTTACTCTCCGTTCTCTGTGCACTCAAAAGAACTGGTGTTCATGCACAGTCCCGGCTCTGTCAATGGGAAACAAACAAAGTGGTTTGAACCCAGCCATTGTATATTCCAGTCAGTCAACATAACAATGGAAAGGAGGGGTGAACTGTGTCTTTAATTCCCAAGGTGTTTTGAGGTAAAACAAAACGTTGGTTTTCTAATCCCCCCAGTGCAGCGCACCTTATGTCACCACATTATGCTACAGTGGCAGATTTTGTCTGAGCTTCCTTTGAAACTCAGCACTGTGTCTGTGTCATCACTCCACACCGCACAGCAGTAGTTGGCTCTGTCAGCGGCGCTTGACGCGGAGATGGTTAGAGTTGACTTTTGCCCCTTTTTGTCCGCAGTGATTTTTGTGCCTGCCATGCCTTCCTCTTTCTGAGCACTGTTGCTGCCAGCGGGGAAATGAAGGAGTCGTGTGGGAGCTTCACCATCTTTCCATTTATACCAGTGCAAGGCGGTAGAGCTTAGAGAGGCAGAGCCATCAGAGCCATCAACCACACAGTCTATCCGTGCAGTTCTTCCAGTTCTAGCCAAAGTCCAGATCTTTGGATGCGTCACTTGTCCTGATGTGAAGCCTGATAAAAATGGAGCACAAAAATGACTACTGTTATTGAGACGAACATGCAAGAGTGACAAGGAGTGCAATATTATGTTTAATGTGGAAAGGTACCAAAAAAGACCAGAACCCAGATGACCCAGAGCTCGGACATCTTTTTCAAATGAACTCTCCTGTGTGCTGGAGGTGGTGGTAGTTGGGGGAAAGATCTGTGCTTCTGTTGAACACAAAAATGAGGGGAGGTATGATTGTTCCGCCCACCCCAGCTGTTTACATCACAAGAGAGTGACATACACTGCCTGAATTATGCAATGGTCAAAAAGAGAAGGTTTTCCTTAGACCTGTTCAGCAAATCATATCGTAAAATAAAAGAGTGCAGAGGTATCAGAAGTATTCGCTGGATATTATTTAGTGGAAACTTTAGTGGACTGTTTAACTGTTACTTTTTTATGCTGCTTGCCTGTTGTAATTCCATAGATGCAGTTCTGACCTGCTCTCATAATGATGTGCTGGACAACAAACACCATTCTGCAATGATGCAGCTACAGGCCCAGGCTGAGGAAGTCCTCCCGTATTTCAGGCTGACGTTCTCTCTTCTCACAACCACAGGTCTGTGCAATTGATCTGAAGCACTCAAACTATTGAACTTGCCACTTGTTGACTCCTTGCTATTGTCATACTTTACATTACATTTACATTTAGTCATTTAGCAGACGCTTTTGTCCAAAGCGACGTACAAGGGAGAGAACAGTCAAGCTAAGAGCAATAAAAAAGCATGGTGTAACAATAAATACTACTTTACATGAGAATTAGAAAAACAACAACCTGGAAAAGAGGAAAAAAGAAGTGCAGGAATGTAACTGCTGAAGTGCAAGTTAAGCGCTAGTCAGGTGCCAGTTAGGAGGGGAGGTGCTCTCTGAAGAGTTGGGTCTTCAAAAGCTTCTTGAAGGTAGAGAGGGACGCCCCTGCTCTGGTAGTACTAGGCAGTTCGTTCCACCAACGTGGAACTACAAATGAAAATAGTCTGGATTGCCGTGCTTGCACGGACGGCAGTGCCAAACGACGCTCACTAGACGAGCGCAGCGTCCTGGGTGTAACATTTGCCCTTACAAGAGCATTTAGGTAGGTGGGAGCAGAACCAGTAAGCACTCTGTAGGCAAGCATAAGTGACTTGAACTTAATGCGAGCAGCTACTGGCAGCCAGTGGAGCTCGATGAGTAGCGGGGTGACGTGTGCCCTTTTCGGTTGGTTGAAAACCAGACGCGCCGCCGCGTTCTGGATCATCTGTAGTGGTTTCACCACGCAAGCCGGCAGGCCCGTTAGGAGGGCGTTGCAGTAGTCAA
Organism: Clupea harengus; assembly: GCF_900700415.2. Lineage (NCBI taxonomy): Eukaryota > Metazoa > Chordata > Actinopteri > Clupeiformes > Clupeidae > Clupea > Clupea harengus. The sequence continues at coordinate 6,964,114 of NC_045176.1, forward strand.
GGCGGGAGCTCACCAAGGTTTGCACCAGCAGCTGGGTGGCATACTGGGTCAGGTACGGCCTGATTTTGCGGATGTTGTATAGCGCAAAGCGGCACGACCTGGAGACAGAGGCGATGTGGGCCGTGAAGGTCAGTTGGTCATCAATAATGACCCCGAGGTTTCTTGCTGTTTTGGATGGAGCAAGAGATAAAGAGTCAGTATTGATCTTGATGTTGTGGTGGATGACCTGTTTGGCTGGGAAGACATACTACGCTGCTTCACCTAATGTAACATACTTAAACTGTAAACTGTAACTAGAAACATGTGTACCATTCCCTGCCATTCTGTGCCAGTGCTGGTAAACACTGTTGTTGTTGATTGTAAACCAGCAGTGTGAGAATTTCTTCTTTTCCTTTAATTCTACTTCTGTTGTGTCAGCCTTATGCAGAGGGGACCTTGCTTTTAGAGGTGGCTTTTGCTCAAGGTGTCAGCCAGACACCCACACACCCCCCATGTAAAGACTGTTGTTGTCAACACACGCTTATTCAGGCTTCAGACTCCAGTCTCTGGAAAGCTCATTGGGACAATGCTCACTTTTGATTGCACTATTTACAAAACTGTTTTGAAAATTGAATGAATCCTGATGACTTGCTTTGAGTTGCTGTTAAGTTCTTTTCAAGGTGGTTGCCCACATCCTGACGATGAAATATGATAAAAATTTGGTTCACACCGAATGAAGCCATTCTTGTTTGCAGGTTGAATAAGCAGTAAAACGAAGTTCTAGCTTGAAGCGTCTTCTTGTCTCTCATTAAGCTCTGGCGCCCTCTATATGATAACAAGACGATTTCCTCGCCAAACACCAGGGTTTTTGCAAAATATTTTCTCTGTAACTCTGACTGTGGGAGGTGCAGCAGGCACAGTAGTACACCGCTGAATGATTGGATGAAATATGAGGGATTTTTAAAGTGAAAGTGTTTCCATTTTTCTCTGACTTGAACTCATGGTCGGGATCATTCGCTTTTTTCCGGTCCCAGATTCTCTTAATGCCAGCTCCCGCCCTTTTCTGGTACCACTGGATGTAACCCCAGCACCCTGTTTTGTACGTGCAGTCAATTGAAGCTTGTTTTCCAAAAGATTCAACCACATAGATCCTCGGATGGAGCAGCACAATCCCTTGCACTAAACGAAAGAGAAACGAATGATTAGAGATTAGTGTGTGTTAAAAATGTCTATCTGTTTCAGATCAGAAAAATGTCTACATGCATCATTTCTCATACCTGTTTGTAAGAGAACAGTGACAAGTGCAAGTTGTGGACCCATGGCTTTGCTTTCATGTCCTTGTCTGGAACACAAAGACGAAGACATGAAAGTGAAGAAAGATGTGGCGCCTTATTTGTGCGGAGGAGTTATGGTTTCATATTAACACATCCTGCCCACCTGCTTTGGCACGATTGGTTAACTGTAAGCCTTGTATTCAAACTGTCTATTGCAACAAGAACAGTGTTGTAGTGCTGAATGAGAGGACAATCTATTTAGTATTAAGTGGATGGATGTAGTACAATCCCTATCATAGTGCATGGGAATGGAGGTCCTTCTCCCCGTCACCAGCACACATAGCACACACTATTACTAGGTATTGGTGGATATGGGGGAATTTGTTCATATTTTGGTGGTTTGAGAAAACATTTGTGATGGAGATAATTTCCAAACACTGTTAATGACTTAAGAATATAATAATCAAGTGCCTTGTATTATTAATTACCTTATATAAATCATGTACTTATGTAAGCAGGAACATGGCTTTTCTGTGTTTCTGTGTGCATGTGTGTAACTAAGATTATTAGGTGCCACTTAGTCTGCATATGTACAAGAGCATGTTTAGACCAGAAGTGATAAGAAGGGACGAACTGTGCTTCTTCCGACCTTGCAAAAACTTCCATCCTTGCCTCGGACGTGAGAAATCCACCACGTGGTTTTTCCTGCTGAACGCTCAACTTCTGTCTATATAAACCTTGTGCGATGTGTTTATCATTGCTTCACTTTCAGCCTTGTGCTGTGAGTGAGCCCGATTGCAATTGTTGTTTGTCTAATAAATATACTTATATGCAGCTCCGGAGTCCTGAGGTAACTAGGGTGAATTTTCACCTAACAATTTGCAACATAAAACTTCTTTATTTTGATGTTAGTGGACATGGTTAGACCTATGTGAATTCATGAATTAGATTTTTAAATACCTATTTTTTCAGTATTTCTTGCTCCATCATGTTATTTCCATCCATCATTTTAGCTCCTTCGTTTTTTTATTCCATCATTGTTTCCATCCTTATATTAATTGAATGTAGTATACATGTGTAGTCTGGTACCAGTGAATGTAGTACACATGTGTAGTCTGGTACCAGTGAATGTAGTACATATGTGTAGTCTGGTACCAGTGAATGTAGTACACATGTGTAGTCTGGTACCAGTGAATGTAGTACACATGTGTAGTCTGGTACCAGTGAATGTAGTACACATGTGTAGTCTGGTACCAGTGAATGTAGTATACATGTGTAGTCTGCTGTAGCCCCCACCACTGAAAAGAAAGAAATATCAGAAATCCGAAAGTCGGTGTGTTGATTTTTCTATTTTCTTTACATCTTTCCAACAATGAAATCCACTCCTGGACTGAAACCCAGAGTGCCCAGAGTCCTCAGTGTTGCGGTCACAGTGATGTTTCAGTCACCCCTGAAAAGACAGAAATCTTATCAAGGTCAATTTATCAAAGGTCAGCTTCACTTCGTTTAACTTCAGAAAAGCCTTTGCACTGTGTTTGCCTTTAACCTTCCGCCAGTGAAATGCAACACTTGACTGACTCATTTAGTTTGTCATTGGTCAGTGAGAGTGTCATACTGAAATACTGGTTCAACACAGTTATTCTCTGAAATAAGGTTCCAATAGTGCATTCAAATAGTCAGCAACTGTACAGTTTGGAATATACATTAGCTCACCTCTGTAGATAGGACACAATAAAGACGCACGGAGTGGACCCATCCAGAGACTATAGCTCTTTCAGACACACAGAGTGGACCCATCCAGAGACTATAGCTTATCAGACGCATGGAGTGGACCCATCCGGAGACTATAGCTTTTCAGATGCATGGAGTGGACCCATCCAGAGACTATAGCTCTTTCAGACGCATGGAGTGGACCCATCCAGAGACTATAGCTCTTTCAGACGCACGGAGTGGACCCATCCGGAGACTATAGCTTTTCAGATGTGTGAAGACGCATGTAGTGGACCCATCCAGAGACTATAGCTCTTCAGCTGTGTGGAAGCTGTAACTCTTTGGGCAGGGTTGTTTTGGAGGAGGAGTTACAGTTTTAATATTAAAATTTCGTGTCAACTTATCAGGGTTTTTGCACAGGATGTTCACCGTTATTTAACTTATCAGGGTTTTTGCACAGGATGTTCACCGATATTTTCACTGTGGGAGGGCCAGCAGGCACAGTAGTACACTGCTGCATGGAAGGACTTTACATTAGGGATTTTTAAATTAAATTCATTTCCTTTTTTTTCTGTTTCGAAATTCTTATGATCCTTATAATCAGGATCATTTGTCCTGCTTCCATCACTTATTTGTATGTACAGGATTCTTTTGAAGCTCTCTTCCTCCTTTTTCTGGTACCAGTGGATGTAGTTGACACACCCTGTTCCATGTGTGCAGTGTATTGAGGCCCGTGTCCCCAGTGCTACAGTTACACTGATCTCCTGATCCAGTTCCACGGCCCCCGCCACTGGAAAAGAAAGAAATCTAAGGTCAGTGTTTAGAAATACCTGTGCGTTTCAACTTAAAGAAGTTTTAATCTGTATTGCTTTTAGAATCAGTGATCAATGAATTTCACAACTAAACGTAAACCAAACAACAGATTACATTCCATTTGTCAGATTCCATCTCACCTGTGATAAGAATGAAAAATATGCATAAAAGGGGGGGACCCATGATTCTCCTCAGTGTTCCAAATGCATAGACTTAAGAACACCAGATATGTTAAAGCCGTTGGTGATATATTAGCTCTACAGGTATGATATAGAGCAGGAGGAGGAGTTCAAATGTGCTGTCAGCCTATCAGGGTGGTGCAAGAGGACATATTTAGTCAGTCTTCCTGTGCTAGGAGCAACAATAACACATTACAAAATTACAAGAAATCATCTAAGGGATTTATGAGGTAAATGTCTTTCCATTTGTCTTTGCTCGGTTCTCTTAATGAAGCAGACAGTAATGTCAGTAATGTCTATAATCCTTACCATTAATACACGGACACTTGTTGATATTCTTAGGATGTTCACAGTAGTTCATACTGCCAGGATCATCCCAGCATGAGAACGGACACATTATGTTATTAGAATTGTATTAATGTTGAGCTGAAATTCCTGTAACTCATTTTGGTATTCAGTTAAACTACATGAGGTGACCATTTTCTTGTGACTAGCAGGCACTGATTTGGGGTCTAAAGTGGACAGGTGCAAAGGTAATTTGAGATTCATGTGAATATAGAGTGCGTTATGAATTAAATTAATTATTATTATTTATTATTAATATGCCATCCTGCAAAAACATCCAATATGATCCACTAAAAGGGTTCTGGTGTGTATTGGGCCTCTCAAATCAAAACAATCTTATCCTTTTTATACCATGCAGGCAAACTAGATTAGAAATGTTTTTATATGATTTAAAGTTTTCTGATATAAATGTTTATGTTTAGTCCATTTGGGTATAAATGCTTTATAGTGTTTGCTGCCTGAGATATTTAAAGCTGGACTGACATGGGTTAGAACACTGATCTCATTTAGACACATTTCAGAAACAAACAAGTCTTATTTTTCTTGTGGAAAGTATTGCAATGCTCCTGAATACACAGAGAGAAGAGAGTGTGGATCATATTTGTCTATGATGCAGAATAATGTAATGGATTCTCAACATCAGGGTCCCTGGAGTGGATGGTATATAAATATATTCTTCACCATTCTGGACACAAAACGTGGCAATATTCTGTTCTTTGGAAGTCGCATATAATATGTGAATCTTTTGGTTTTCTCTCAGGTGGAAATGTGGCTTTATATCAGCACATCCTGCTGCTGTAGTTTTTGTGCAGGCGGTTTACACTAATTCTTACTCTGTGAATCGTACTCCCAGCAGGCACAGTAGTACACTGCTCTATGGAAGGACTTTACATTAGGGATTTTTAAATTAAATTCTTTTCCTTTTTTTTCTGTGTCAAAATTCTTATGATCCTTATAATCAGGATCATTTGTCCTGGTTCCATCACTTATTTCTATGTACAGGATTCTTTTGAAGCTCTCTCCTTCCTTTTTCTGGTACCAGTGGATGTAGTTGACACACCCTGTTCCATCTGTGCAGTGAATTGAGGCCGGTGTCCCCAGTGCTACAGTTACACTGATCTTCTGATCCAGTTCCACGGCTCCCACCACTGAAAAGAAGGAAATCTAAGGTCAGTGTTTAGAAATAACTGTGCGTTTCAACTTAAAGAAGTTTGAATCTGTATTGCTTTTAGAATCAGTGATCAATGAATTTCAC